>NW_020956013.1:164974-243361 GCF_003031625.1 Empidonax traillii
TTGCCTAGTATCCAGCACCCTTAAATGGGGTGGACAAGGGTCTCCAATAATAAGCCATATATAAATGAGTTCTTATGCTACTGTGAGCTCTGTAAGTTGTGTTTTGCTCCTTTGCTTACCCTAGGGAATATAATACGGGGGAGCAAGAGAGCTGGAGCATAGCAATACCTCATAGTTTTCTGATTATTTGTGCTTCAGGGACTGTAGGAAAAGTAGAATAAATTATAGGAAGCCTTTAGGCATGCCAGCCTCTATAAGTATGTCAGCATGTGCTGGGGGTGGCTATGTGGTTGCGCTGTCAAATATTTTGCCCTCAGCTGATCCATGGGGCGATCATTCTGTTCTTAAATTCCACCTCCTGAAAAATCTATCCTTAGAAGGAAAAGTCAAGCAGCAAAAGTTCCTAAACAGAGTTCCCAATGCTCTTAATTCCGCCAATAGCCTTAAAACCAAACAAAAACAAAACCATTAAATCAATTTTGCCCTCATTTTCCTAAAGCCACTGTTTATTTCTTCACTGTAATCCATGTGGTGCATTTAACGGACAAGAAAAAGGACACCAGGTCTCCTCCTGCAAATGCTGTAACCCATAGGTTTTAGTCTAGGTTTGTCTGCTTTGTCACCCACCCTTTAAATGAACACTCTAATTATTCTGTTACGATACACAGTGTATTGAGAACACTGTCTTCCATACTGACTGGGCTCAAAGTCAGCTCACTCTCTTCGAAGACGTAGTTTTGAGCCTGTATTGGGTTTGGATGGCCAGGTTGTGGGAGCAGGGGCAGGATGGAGGCTGCAGGAATGGCTTCTGTGAGAAGTTTCCAGAAGCTTTCCCCACGTCCAACGGAGCCAATGCCAGGCGGCTCCAGGCTGGACTCACAGCTGACTGAGGCTGGGGCCCATCAGGGATGGCAGTAATGCCTCTGGGAAAACATATGTGAAAAGGAACAAAAGTTATTGCACAGATGTAATTGTGCTCAGAGAAGAGAGGTGAAGGTGGTTTTAAGATCTGGTTTACAACTCATTATCCTGCTCTGATTTTTGATCTATTCTATTCTGTTCTAAAGAGTCATGTTTTTTTGCTGTAACCTCTATCATGCCTATTTGGAGAAAAGCTTTGCATAAGACAAGTAGCAGGACATTTAGAGGTAGTCCAACATCTGGCAGGATTTATTGTGAGCTGGGTGCTTATCTGCTCCAGACTGTTAATATATCCACAGAATTTCAGGGCACTGTTAGGTTCTATAGATTTCAGGTTTCTCTGTTTGTAGAAGAAAAATGAGAAATTCTGCAGATTTGGGATTTAGTTGCCTAATGTTGCATTTACATCCTTGTGTTCTTTTGCTGATTTAACCAAGCTGCCTTTCTTAAAACTGTAAAATCTTTGGCGGAGTGATTTCACTTGAGCAGTGTATTCTGGCTGTCTACACTCATATTTCAGGTTAACCCATATATCATCTATTATGACCTCCAGGAGCAGGAACTACATTTTCGTTTCTGTGACATTTCCTGGCAGCTGTCCCAATGCCATACCCAATAAATGGCACAGAATGTATTGCTGAAATACACCCAAATTCTTTGCACCATGTAAAGAAATGCCATTGGTCTGTGGGTTTAATTCCTTTTTATAAGACGGTTTCCATGCAGTCAGTTTTGGATGCTGGTTCCATTCACTGGGGATTCCTGCAAAAAGTGAAGATAAACCCACTTGGAAGTGAAGCTGTGCTGGCCAGTGAACAGTGGATTTTGTACCCAGATGTTCAGCTGATTCTTCTGGATCCTGTTATGCTTGGATGAATGGGTGTGGCTGTATGAAATGTAAAGGGCAGACGATGTTAAAATCAAAATGAATATAGAAAGATATCAGATTCTTGCTTCCCACCTCTGTTTTATTAACTAAAAGCTAAAACACACACACACACACACACAAACAAAAAAACAGACAAAAACCAAATAAACTAAAAAATTCAACAAACAAAGCTCCAGCTCTAACAATCCAACTAGCTCTGCTGCTTGTGGGACTTATGCAAGTGGACCTTGCTATACAGGATGCTCATGCACTTGCCTAAAGAAGTCCAAGATGTGAAAAAAAGGCATAATTCTTTTACTTAGATAAGAATTGGTTTAATTTTTTCTGCCTTATGGATCCATATGTGATGGGTTAAGTGCAATTTTTAAAAGGGCAAGAAGAGGGGTATTGCAGCAGACTAACTTGAACTGAAAATCCTGAGCTCAAGATAAAGTCAACTGAGACTAAACTGCGACACATGGATAAAAAGAACATGGTATTATTAATGCTTATCACTCTTTAGGTCCATACAGTTCAATGACAGTTTCAAAAGGATGTACTGATAAAGGCTTTCCTGGTAGTTTGACACAGTGTGTGGTGGTTCCAGTAAGCCTCTTGCTGAACAAAGAGCATCAGGGAACTTCTGAAGCCTGAATAGATGACTGACAGTGCTGAGCCTGAGAGGGAAGTACTTTATCCAGGCTTTTGTTATTTTTTTCAACTAACTGCACCAACACTCAAGCTGCCGTATAAGCAATTGCCTTGTTAGTCAGAGCATGAAGCAAAGTCCTAATTGTTTGCAAAGTTTGTGATGCTTTCTTCCAGGGTCTTGGGATGCCCAGAAACCAGTTTTAAAACTGCTTGAGTTTGAGCAGAGACGGCTTTGCTTTTTGGGCTGGATTCAATACATCCGAGATCTGTAGATTCTCCATCCCATTCCCCATGCTTACCCATCCCAAAGGTGTGATGGGGTTCAGAATCAATAATAAAACAACAGCCACCAGCTACAAATTTTGCAAATGTGATTTTAGTTCTTGCACTGAGTCAAGCAAAAATCTGTGATACTTGAAGTCCAGAGAACAATGCAGCAGGCCAGGCCTTTCTCCAGCTTTGCCAAGTCTTACATAAGTGACACTATGTATTTCTCTGGCAGTCTCCCCTGAGATTATGTCTTCTTTGCCCTGCAGCTGGAATCTCCCCACAGAAATCAACCTCAGCACTGAGAAGTGCTTATCCAGTGTGATTTGGGAGACAAAAAGATAACTTGACATGAAAAATTTCTGACTGCCTCAGGGGAACTGAGGGAGGATAGGAATGTTCCCTCCATGGGAGGCTTGGACATCCTGTCGGAAGACAGAAAGGGAGAAAGGGAGGATAATTAAAATAGTTTCTCTGCAGATTCACTGAATCATGACAATTCATAACTAGAGACACTGTAGGAGGGACAAGAAGATTTACTGGATCAAGGAGCTTCTTATAAAAGAGGAACAAATTAAGAATATTTAGCATGAAAATTAACACTGGAAGCTAAGATTAATAGTGACCCAGATGCAGATAGAAAGCTACTCCCTGACTAAAGTAAAATAATTATTGGCAGGAGGAGACTCTTTAATTCTAGACATCTAGATTTAGTTAAGAAGTAATGATACTTGGAGAGCAAGCAGGAGGGGCAGAATGAGGACCTTATCAGACATGAATGTGTTATACGGGAAGAGGAGTGTAGGTCATACAGCACTACCACAGACAGACAGAAAAGCAGCATGGCCAGACCAACAGAAGACCTTTGGGTGCAACAAGCACCACAGAGGAGTCTGAGGTGCTGGCTTGGGCTCAGAGCCATACTGATGTGGTCAGACAACTTTCCGGCTGTGTTTGCCAGCCCAACAGCAGCAAATGAGTGATTCACGATCACCTTCATAGAGATGTGCCCTTTTCCTCTACTGCAGGAACCGTGATGGAGCCTGGCTCTCTTGGGTACACTCTTGGGTCACAGCTCATTGCAGTCACAAATGTCACAGTGAGGAGCACAGCATGACAGGAGCCAGGCCTGAGAGGCAATCACTGATTTTTGTCCAGTATAACCTCTCACACTACCACAGGTGTATCATTCCAATACTTGATAAGCTTGCCAAAACAGAGCCTTCCCTCAAGCCAGGAGTGATGAACATACAGGGGAGCCTGGCAAGTGTCCCTGGGAGACTGTTAGGCCCCTGCACATTCCCTAGCTGCCATAACCAGTGTTATGTCCTGGCCAGGTTCCCTCCCCACCTGTCTTTTCATTGTATTGTAGGTATGGATGTTACCATGCTGTTACAGTGAACTAAGCCTACACGTGTGCTTATTTAATGGTAATTCTCATCACCAGTCTGTTACTGCCTTTGTGGACAAATTATCTCAGAAAAATGCTTGTCCCCGGGAACCATGGCAAATACATCCTTTGAAGATGACAGAAGATAATCATCTCCAATAAGGGATGAATTTGGAAACAGCACAGATAGGAGTCAATCTATTCTTTAATGCTTTAAGAAAATTTCTTTCATTACATACAATCCTGTCTCTAATTTCCAGAACTTTGAGCATGCTAAATGCTGTCTTTATTGTTACTGTGTCTTCAAATTTATCGGAGGAGCTGTTCTGGACTCATGTCCACTACTTATTTTCACATACCTAAGATTTCCAGTCCCACTGTCTGTCAAAAAATGCCAGCAATCACTGCTTCAGACTAGTGGTCAAAGGATCAAATGTTTTAAGTCTTCAAGCACCTAAGTTTTGTTTAGTGTACAAATTCTCAATGTGTCTTCACTGCTTTTTCTGTCATAAATTAATCTAGCAGCTTCAGCTGGCTCAGATGTCAGTCAGCAGGGGGGGAGGGGGGGGGTAACTGTGGGCTGAAACACCTCCCACCACACTTAAGAAAAAAGGCAAACGCTTACAGTTTTCTCAGCATTTACTGAACTCTCTGCTACCACCAGCTAAGTAAACTATTTTAAAACTAGCTTAGGTAAAACTACATGGTTCTGCAGTGATGAAATGCCCTCTGTCACTTCCTGTTAAAAAATGCATGACCTCCTTTCTTTATTACACAGAGCTTTAGCATATATTAGATATTATTTCCACTCTAATAACACCCAAAGGGTTGAACATATTTATATGTACATATACTTGTTTCCAGCAGCTCTGAATTTTCTTGTAGCCTTTTCTCTTTAAGCAAGTCTCTGGTAATTCAACTGTGAAATTAAAGAAACAGAGGACACTGTAGTGAGCTCTACTTTCTTCGTCCACTTGAGAAGAAGTCTTAATAATGTTCAGTTTATGGCTGTCTGTGTTAAATAGGAAATGCAAAGTGCTATAGCTTAAGATAAAGAGACAAGCTTCTGTAGCTGATGGCTGGAACAGTTAATTTTCTTTCCTGAATTAATCCAGAGAAATACCTACAACATATTAGTGAAATGTCCTAAAGGCTGCTTACTGAATAGCAGAAATCTGATAGTGTTGCCTCTATTTGTGGTGACTGTGCTTTCCTTGATTTTGATACTCTCTTCTTCCTCTGACTTTGGACTGCATACCTAACTTTCAGGTACGTACTAGGTAAAACAGAACTGTTTGTCATTCTAGGAGTGCCTCTTCTAACTTAAGGGTGAGATTCAGCTCATAAATGATACTGAAATTTCAATGTCTACTACACAGACACTCCTACCACAGCTTCTCTGCTATACCTGTCAGCTCTTCGCATGCTTTCAATACACCAGTGCAGCTGCCATCAGATGCACATGTTCAAGGAATGTACCTACACCTCTGTGCTTGCTTTATTTGGAGTAGAGTTAATCTTCATCACGGTGGCTGTTATGGGGCTATATTTTAGATGTGTGTTACAAAACAACATCGATAATATAGAGCTGTCTTTGTTATTGCTGAGCAGGGCTTACACAGAGCCCTCTCTGCTTTTCCTACTGCCACACTGGCAAGGAGGCTGGGGGTTCACGGGAAGCTGAGAGGAGACACATCTGGGATAGATGATCCCAACAGAGCAAAAAGATATTCCAGACCATAAAACATTATTTTTAATATATAAAGTGAGGGGAAGAAGGAAGAAGTTTAGAGTTACGGGAAAGAAGGTGGGAAAGTTTGCAGTTATGGTGTTTGTCTTCCCATGTTACTTTTACGCATGATGAGGTCCTGCTTTCCTGGAGATGGCTGAACACCTGCCTGCCATTGGGAAGTGGTGAATTAATTCCTTGTTTTGCTTTGCTTGTGTGTGCAGTTTTTGCTTCCCATATTAAATTGTCTTTATCTCAACCAACAAGTTCTCTCACTTTTCCTTTTCTGATTCTCTCCCTGATCCTGCTGGTGGGGCAGTGAGTGAGCAGCTGTGTGGTGCTGAGATGCTGGTTGTTAAACTATGATAACTCTTAATAACCACGGCACCCAATACAATTTATATTCCTTCAAAATAAGCATCTGATTCATATGAGTTGCTCATCTGAACTGCCTACTGTTTGCCACTGACTCTAAAGCATAACTCAGGTATTTAGGTCTTTAATACCAAAATAAGTGAGGTAAATCACACTTTTTGGTTTGGGGCCTTTGTTTTTTTCCTCTGTAAAATACAATGCTTATTGTTAATCAGTATAAGTTCTCAGAAAAAAGAATAAATTTGTTCCCTGCTAATATACACCTGACATACCACCTAGACTTCTGTGATGCATTGCTACCATTACTGATTGAATACAGACATTACTTGAGAATTTGTGGCAGTAATGTGGTACCTTCCGCTAGTATTGAAGGGGAAAAACACTTAAAAATTTGCTCAATATAAATTAATCAATAAGGAGACAGCAAGGAAGGTGGGTGACACTAATGAATTTATTATTCAGAAAACACTG
Organism: Empidonax traillii; assembly: GCF_003031625.1. Lineage (NCBI taxonomy): Eukaryota > Metazoa > Chordata > Aves > Passeriformes > Tyrannidae > Empidonax > Empidonax traillii. Next base: position 171,647 of record NW_020956013.1, read on the forward strand.
AAGGTTAGAAAGAGGATGTTTGTTTAACTAGTTCGCTAGTTAAGATATTAATGTATAACGTAATGAAATTGTAGGACAATCTCACTCATGTGGAGACTGCAATAGTTTGGAGCAGGTCTCATCGTCTTATACTCTGTACAGCAATGCATCTTGAAACTAATGAAGTGTTATGTCTTTATGAGACTTGTCATGGACAATAAGGCTAATTGGAAAAGGGGGTATTAATATAATGACTTTACCTTCATGTCAGTAAACTATGAAGGAGAATTAGAAAACTTGATGGAATTGCTTTGTTCAGCAAACTTTCTTAATTTTTTACCTTAATATCCAATAAAGTTCTGAGTGGTGCTGCTTAATACACTGGATTTAGAAGATTTTGTATATATTACAAATCTTTGTATTTTTTCTATCAGAACTTCAGGGAAGTTCTTCCCCCTACTGAGGAGGGAGGATCTTTATTCTCATCTTTGACTAGATGAGAATAAAGAGCAAAAAATATTTTTATGTTAATTCAGTCAAATACAATACCATTGCTGGGGTTAAAATATATGGATAGTTTATTGAAATAAGTCCAGATTACCTACTGTATCCTGCCAAACTATCAAAAAGGTTTTGGTCTGTGATACATGAGAGGTATGTTGTACATAGAACCAGGTTTTAATTATAATGGCAGTTTCTGTTCCTGATTCCTTATTTTGCTCTGGGGAAAATGCAGGGCAATTTTTCTGAAGTCCTTATACACTATACAGTATATTCAGCTAGCACTGGGACTCATTAGCTGTAAACCAGTTTTATACCAGTTGATGTTATTATGGCCTTTATTGAGAGGGCAGATTTTTGATCATTACTTTTCTATTAAACTCAACTGCCCATCACTATTTTCTTCACTTATTTAAAGGATTGAGAACTGAGTACTTTGGTTGTTACTGTTGCGATGTGACACAGGTCTTTCTTATTCTGCCTCTTGGCAGAGAATTAGATAAATAAGCAACATCTTCACCACAAACCTTAAAATAAAAACTGAAAATAAAGCTATCATTACATTGATATGGAAGCTGCAAGCAAAGTATTCAGGAGAGACAAAAAATAAAACTACTGGCAACATTTTAGCTGCTCAAATCCAAACTATATAAGCCATAGCAAAGAGTGACTATGGATTGAAGGCAACCTTTATAGATTTGCTAAGGTTCACTGACCTCAGGATATGGCAGAAATAGAAGAATGAAACAAACAAACAAAAAATGTATGATGGCAACTATGATTACTAAAATAATGAAAAAATATCTGCACAAAGCAGTGTTCATTTATGGATATTTGCCTTTCAATACATGGCAAATAAAAGATATGACGGATAGTGAAGGGGGAATGAGGATGTGTCATATGGTTTTGAGGTAAGTTTTATATTGAGAAGAAGAAAGTGGTTTATTAGTCAAGTAATTAATCTATGCAAGTCATTGTCACAAGGTATAATGGAGCTAAGTCTTACAAAAGGATTTGAAAAAGATCAGGTATTTCTGTGAGTAATAAAACCTTCATCTTTTCATCAGACAGATTGTATAATATACAAAACCCCTTATATCACTGATGCTGTCCATGCTGGCCATATCATATTAGTTTAGACTTTTCTAACTTAATATGGAATTTCCATTGTTCCTTTATACAATCTGACTCATTTCAGTCTGACCTTGGTACTGGGGAAGGTCATGGAGCAGATCATCTTGAATACCATCATGTGGCACATGCAGGACAACCAGCACAGGTTTATGAAAGGCAGGTCCTGCTTAACTTACCTCAACTCCATCCATGACAGGGTGACCCACTTGGTGGATGAGGGAAAGACTGTGGATGTTGTCTACCTAGGCTTTAGTAAAGACTTTGACACCATTTCCCACAGCATTCTTCAGGAGAAACTGGCTTACCATGGAGTGGGCAGGTGCACTGTTTGCTGGGTAAAAAAAAACACAACATCAGGGCCAACCCTGTTTAATAACCTTGTTAATGATCTTGATGAGGGGATCAAGTGTACCCTCAGTGAGTTTGCAGATGGCACCAAGTTGGGTGGGAGTATTGATCTGCTATAGGGTAGGAAGACAGATCTGGACAGGCTGGATTATTGGAATGAGGCCAGTGGTATAAGGTGCGAAGTTCCAGGTCCTGAACTTTGGTCACAACAACCCCCTGCAGTGCTACAGGCTGGAGGAAGAGTGGCAGGAAAGTTGCCCCGCAGAAAAGGATCTGAGAGTGTTCGTTAACAGGGACTGAACATGAGCCAGAAGTGTGCTCAGTTTACCTCAAGTTGCACCAGGGGAGGTTTAGGTTGGATATTAGGAAACCTTTCTTCACTGAGGGTTGTCAAGCCCTGGCACAGCTGTCCAGAGCAGTGGTGGAATCCACCATCCCTGGAGGGATTTAAAAGACATGTAGATGTGGCATTTGGGGACATGGTTTAGTGGTGGCCTTGGTAGTGTGTGACTAACAATTGTATTCTGCAGTCTTAAGCATTATAATCAACCTAAAAACTGGAGGATTCTATTACTCTATTTGTCATTGTTAACATGAATTACCTGGGTTAATATACTCCTACTGCGCTCTGTTTTATCCTCATGATCATTTTGACAGCATCTAAACTATTCTCCTTTTTCAGCTTGTTGGGTTTTAAGTTTAACTTCTGAACATCAATGTATTAGGATTTACAAGACGTGACATACATCTCCTTGCCCATCTACAAAATTTTTGTTCCCTGATATTTTTTCCTCTTATCTGTTGAATCTCTTATTAGTGTATTATGGAAAACTGAATTTAAATGTTTTGTCTGTGGTCCTGAAGCTCTGTGCCAGAGAAACTCGTGTCTTCAGTGTTATAGTGAGAGGGGTTCCTGAAGGCGGCCTGACAACTCTTAAGTGAGAAGAACCCAAGATCAGTCTCCTCCACCTTCTCAAAGGTCATCCAGCCTCAAGACACTTAGGATCCTCTGTGACACTGCTTCCTGCCCTGATGAGAGTGGTAAGTTCTTTTACTGTTTTTCAGGGGGTAAAAAACATCCTTTTGCTTTACAAAAAATTAAAATCATGGGTTTTTTTCCCTCTTGGCCCACACAGATGAAGGTCATACACATGAAACTGTTTTCTCTGCTATTCTTTTGCCCATATTTCTTCTGTGCAATATTTGACAGGGTGTTTCAAGCGTAAAAAAAGAAATGAAATAAAAACACAGTTTCAAATGGCACATGACAAATTTGGGTTGAAAAAATCAAAGCTTTCTGAAACCTATAAGCAAACTGGTACTACAATGGAAAGTTTTGAATAAGCTTAATAAAAGCTGATGCCTGCAGCCCTGCCTAGAATAAGCACATAGAGAGGTTGCATTGAAAAAACCAGCATGTTAATAACCATGAAATTCTGTTTAGCTTTTAAAAGAACAAATCTCCATCTCTTAGTGTGGAACCCACTGTTTAGGAAAAATTCCCATAACTTTCTCCTTGAAAGAGAGACATGTAGGAAGATATGGATGGAGGGAACAATAATGAAGGGACTATAGAATGAGAGTCTGAACATAGATCTGTGGGGGAACACAAGGAAACTGTGAGGTTATTCAAGTTTTCAAATGTCAGTTGCCAGTCGATGGAGATATAAATTAAAAAGAGCATAATTTCATTTCTTTGGTTTATAAAAGAAGAATGAAATTCTTAAAATTACAGGGAATAGACAGTTAATAGCAGGAAAGTTTCTTTCCAGTTGTATTAACAGGGCACTGGTTCCTCTATTCACAATTTTCTAGTGCTTTTCTCTAATGCTGTTAACTGTGGTTGCCTAATTGTTGTTCTGTTTCTTTTTTGACCAGAAGGGACTATTATTTGAGTGCAGAAAACTGCTTCCATCCTTTTACTAAGCTTTTAACATTTTTCTTGGTTTTTTTTACTATGTTGACCGTGTATTTTTCCTTGTCACTATCAATTATTGCTTCACTCAGTACTTCTGAGGATTTTTTTAGGCAGCCTTTTGAAGCAGCAAGGTCAAACATTAAAGTTGGCATAGCATATACAACCATGTCATGCTCACTGCTGTACAAGAAGCTACCGAGCAGTCAGGAAGTCAAATCATATGTATTCAATACAAATGAGTTTTGCTCTGTGTGACTTCTGCCCGTTTAGTGATAGAAATATAAAAGATTTCAATATAATTTTTCATCAGATATATATGAACATACATATGATAAATTGTCTATGTATCTCCAAAACTGGTGTCCTGCAGTTTAGACACTGTCTGGCAAACAAATTTGTCTTCATGTCTCCTCCTGGGTTTGTTTGTTAGAAAACAGAACCATCAGCATTCAAGATCATGTAGTATTGAGTTTCTGAGAACTCTGAAACAAGGAATACTGGTAGTAGCATTTTTCTCTCTTCTTATGGCAATTCTATCCTTCTTAAATAGAAATTCCCACCTAACTTTTCAACTAAAAGGTCGACTAAGTTTTTATGTGACTATTCTATCAAATCTCAACAGCAACAATTTCCCGTTTTTCTGCCCTATGCTGCATTACTCTTTACACAGTTCTTTTTTCTTTGCCTTCTTTTTCATCCTTTTCCCCTTGTCCAATATACTTGTGGTATCATAAGTTTGAGTTGGAACAACACTTTGCTTACGCCAGTTTGGTTGTTGGTTCAGTGTATTCCTGACTGCTCGGGAAAACTGGACCCAGCTTTCTGCCCGAGGCCTCCCCCAGTTCTGAATGGAGAGATGAACTGTGTTATGTGGCTTACTCCTGCTTATACTGATTTGTCTGAAATCTGGGGGGGGTCTGTCACAATCTGTCAGTGTGTTTCATGGTAACTTGTGAGCAATAAAATTACCTGTAACCCAACTATTTCTATACTATCCATTATTAGGAGAGTTGACTGGTTTTGCCTGAGAACTGTATCTGTATCTCAGTCATGAAGAATTCAGCATTTTTTTCAATTCTCACTCCCAGTTCCACAGCACTACCTGAATTACTGCCTCCAGTTCTTCAGGTACTGTCCCCTCAATGGCAGCTGCAAAATTGCAAAGCTCATAACAACTCATTAATGGCAATACTGAAGAACAACAGACTCAATACTGGTCCTTCAGGAACAACATTAAAGTCATCTTTCGGTTTCAACACTGAACCATTAAACATCATTTTCGGATCAGATTTCTGTATACTGGGCACTAAGTTGCTCTATTCCATTTTTTCTTCATCTATTTTTATGAATTATTGCAGAAAACTATCAAAGTTCTTACTCTTGAAGCTGAGCTATGGAATGTAGGATATTTTCAACATGTCTTCTTACTCTAGAACCAATTAAACTAAGTCTGATTTGATATTATTTATTTTTATTTAGTTTATGGTTGGTAATCTTTTGATGACTTTCAGGTGAATGTGATTATTTGTTTCACTCTTCCTTCCAGGAACTGATTTCCTCTAAACATGGAACTGACTAGGCTGTGGAGTCACTTGCAGTGATTTTCAAATAGTGCCACAACTAATCACAGTTCTCTCATTAACTCTGTTTCCTTTTATAATCACTTTTTATCTAAGAATTTCATCTCTCCCATACTTTTTTCTTTTCCAGCATGGAGAGCAAAATGTACAGAAGGACAACAAAGAATGCATGTCTTCACTATAACTGAATGCTATACTGGATGTGTCCACAGACAGCTTCTCCCAGACTACTCATCATGAACTGATTCCTTTTGAGCCACAAAGAAACCACGGGTCTTGCAGTACCTTACATGAGATCATCCAGCATTTGGCTCCTGCACGGGCAGTGTTCAGCCATTCCCAGGAAAGTAGGGCTCCATCATTTGTGATGGTCACTTGAGAAGACAAACACCATCACTCAGAATGTCACTCCTGTTTCTTATTCTCCCTCCCAGTTTTATATACTGAGCATGATGTCACATGACATGGAGTATCCCTTTTGTTAGTTTGGGTCCTCCCTCCCAGCTGTGTCGCCTCCCAGCTTCCCACACAGCCCCAGTCCCCTGGCCAACATGGCAGTATGAAAAGCAGAAAGAGTCTTGGTTCTGTGTAAGCTCTGCTCAGCAATAACAAAAACACCTCTATAGTATCAATCCTATGTTTAGCACAAATCCAAACATAGCCCCATACTGGTCACTGTGAAGAAAATTAATTCTACCCCAATCAAAAGCTGTACAAAGAGAAACCACTCTTTGGTGATAGGAAAAAAAAAAAACCAAACATATAAAATTTTCCCTGGAAACTGCAGCAAAACTCAGTTTATTTCTCAGTTCTTCTTGAAGGAGTTCTACCAAGCTCAAAATATCCTTTCCAGTGGGCTCTGGTCATATAAATGGAGATCCAGGACACACGCACATAGTTTTTCAGAAGGTAAATATTTGGTCCTGGACTATGAATTAAAGGCTCTTGTGATAGGACTCCTGTGCCTAACTCTGAATGCCTACATCTACAGAAGTCTCCTAGGACCCCTTAATAAACAGTGCTATGGTAGGTGGCACAGTCACTGGAGTTAAGAGGTCAATAATCTCACTCTAGTACAGGTACCAGGAACTGGCAAAGTGAGTGACTGTACTAATTCTCCATTGTTATAAAGGGAGACTTTTAAACAATTAGTTCAGCTACAAACACCTACATGTTAAAGTTAGATGATAAAATATTAATTTCTTCACCATTTCTAACACTTATTGCCATAGCTCCTATGGCAATGCATAGCTCCTATGCATTTTCTCTAGTCTTGTTATCCAGCCATCATCCTTCAATCCTAGTATACCCTGGTTGCTACGCTTTATCTCAGTATTCCTTGACTAGCATATCTTCTTTCTGCCTCTTTCTTCGTCACATGATGTTCTGGTTTTCCTCACAAAGGATCCACTTTCAATTTCCATGCTGTTATCTGGATCATTATTTGAAACTTTTCTTTTCATGGATCACCACTGTTCAGATTTGTTCATTCCATTTGCAATTTCTTGTTCCAGATAGTCCTAATATCATATTGCTGGACTCTTAACTGTAATATTGCCATCCCAGACATGTTTCTCTTTCCTTTCCTCCAATCCATTCCCCTTCCTTCAGTCCTGGCCCATCCATTCTTTACCACAAATTGCCTGTTCTTAATTTTTCATTTGTCCACAACCACTTCTCCCCACTTGACATTTCTTTTAATTCTTTCATTCTCACCCCACAGGTTTCCAATCTCTGTTTTACATACCCATTTCAGGTACACATTATGGTTTTCCTTCTTCTCCTCTCATTTTTCTTCCCCATTATCCTGTCCTATTTCCTGCCCTTGGCATTCAAGTAACCTTCTTCCCGCTTGCTCTGTCATTCCCTATGGACATCCCCATTCACACATAAAACTTTACTCTCCCCTTCATGAAAATAAAGCACTTTATCCTTCTGGATGCTCTCTGGACCAACTCACTGTGGGAATAGGCTGGTAGCAGGGACAATGCCTGGCTCTCAGTCTGGGTAAGTGCCTGTAGCACTCACAGGAGATCCCAGAAACATAACTACAGTATTACACCATTCCTAGGACTGGAGATCTCAGGTAACATCTTCAGGACATTTAATGACTAAATAAGTATCCACTAAAACTACGCAAGTCATTATTATTTTCTTTAAGGCCGTAAATCTAAGCACTGCTTTACAGTTTTGGTACGTGAAGAGAAGCGGCATCCATCTGAAACAAAGGCTGCTGTCTTCCCTCTGACAATTTTTAACCCTGCCTCCAGACTTTAGGAAAGTTAGAGACAGCTTCACCGTAGTGTTTTAAAGGTTTTTCTTTACCTCGAGAGCATTGTTTAACAGCAAGCACTCCTACCAGCCTCACCTCTAAGATGGCTCGCTGCCCAGAGAAACTGCCGGGGAGCCGAGCCCATGGAGACAAAGGCACACGACAAACCCTCACAGAGCTCCAGAGCTGCTGGAAGAGGAGAATCTGATCTATTGACTTGTTCCCAAAATAGCACCCAGTGGGAGGTGACTGACTGGCTAATACCTGTGGTGTTTCCATTACCGAATGAGATGAAGTCTGTTGCCAGGAATCCTGGGGTGGTTTCCTTGACAACCAGAAGAAATGCTCAACAGCGATGCACATGACTTTTCAGGTGCTTTTTAAACTCCCCTGAAACAATGAGCTGCCCTACCAGAACTATACCTCAGAAAAATAAAACCTAGGTTTACAGCCAAACAGGGAACAGAGTTTTTGTTCAAGGACAAATCTGAGCTCAGCCTGAAATCTGCCATGAAAAAAACCCTTAAGAGAGCAAGACGGTTGGAAGCATTTCTGCCATTCAAGATGACAGAAAGCTTGCTACTTCACCATTTTATAACTTTTAGATGAGAAATTTCAAGAGACTGAAAATGTTTTCATGAGATATATTTTTTCCATTTGAATGTCCCTATTAAATCCAAAGCCCTCAAATTTCAAAGTTGATTGCAGCTAATACCCTGTTCATCAGAAGCGCTATGGGCATTTACTGGAATCAGAACATGTTTTGAAATTATTTTAACAAGGCACTACGAATTTTAAGCCAAGAGTAATAGGTGTAACAGTATTTAGTTACTCGTTTTAAAGCAGAGATGATAACAAATTTTCTATGGACAGTAAGTTCACTGAAAAATTCACATTTTCATGAATTCAATTTCCACTGAGAAGCAGTTAAAAGCCCAATTACATGATTCAACAAAGAATTCCATTACAAAATATCAAAATATATTAAATAGTAATTATAAAATGAAATGTTCTTTTATGTTTCATCGTTTTGGCATTTGATTTGAAAAATTACCTGCTTTTTAGGGCAAAATCAATTAAAATAAAAAATAGAAAACTCCAAGGCAAGAAGTGTCATGTACAATGGGTTGACAAGCACATGAAGCTGAAAATACCTTGGGGATTTTTTAGCTTTTGTTTTAAGAATTTTTAGATGAAAGACAAAAAATATTAAAATTTCAGTTGAATACAGAGTTTTATTTTTTAGTTTAATTAATAAGCAGAAACACCCATTTCCCTGCTTTGTGCTTGGGAGGAATAACCACATGTGAGGAAATTAAGGAGAAATTGAAGGGGAAGCAGTAGATCAAATAAGTGAAGTAGAGGGAGTAAAGAAAGGGACTCATCAAAGGTGACAAGCCAGATGACAAATGTAAATGTTTTTGAACTCTACCTGCTGACATCAGGAGGCTGAATCCACTCACTTCCCTATTAGTGTTGATGGATGACAATCACTGGAGAAGCACTGAGGACCAGAGCTAATTTTTTTTGAGTTAAGAATCTGAGGTCTAGAATCCCAGATAAAATTTTGGCTGGCAGATGATAAGAAATTTCAGAAAACTTCCCTGAATTTTACTTGCAGCTGAGAGAGTGAGCTGCTGGGAGAGGAAGATAATAAAGTGTTACTGTGGCAAAAAATAACTATAGAATACAAAGAGTGTTGCATAAGGAAATAAATCATCCCAGTCTGCCATCAGTGGGAGTCAGGCAAAAAATATCTGAAACGGAGTGAGACTGGAAGCAAACCAGTTAAGATAGAACAATGTGCACTATTAAAATAATTAGAGAAAGCGGGGTTGACCTGGACATTTTAAATGAGGATGCTGCATGTGTCTGAATGAATCATTAGTAGAGATTTAGGTCCTTTCCTAAAGCAGATTACATTCATAATAAATAGACTTGAGTAGAGAATTTTAAAACCATATTAGTGGTAAAGGTTGATGCCTGGGGCCACATTAGCTCAGCATCAAGCTCTGATCTGTCATAGATCAATGAAATGTAGCAAGCCTGAATTGCTGATTCAATTTAGTATTCATTTACTTTCAGAGCAGAACATAAATAGTAAGGAAGAAAATGTGAAACATGATCTCTGAGACCAAGATCGAGTTCTATGAGGAGCTCAGCATGCATGCACGCACGCATTCATCTTGTGAATATTTAGGGAGACAAGGAATCGAAGGAGCCAAATCTGTTCTGAAGCTGAATCTGCCCCAAAGGCCTTTCACCACTGAAACTTTGTCTTCCTTCTGAACAGATGCTAAACAGTACAACCATGCTGAGTGTATAAGCAACAGCAAACCTCAGTAGAGTGGCAGTGAAACCCCTCAGCAAGAATTTAGTGATTGTAGTATCTGATTTAGACTCATAAAATCAGACTATCTCAAGTTGGAAGGGACTCCTAGGGATAATTGAGTCCAGCTCCCTGCTCCTTGTAGAACTACTTAAAACTAAACCATATGACTAAGAGTGTCATCGAGACCCTCTTTGAACTCTGAAAGGTTTGATTTGTGACCACTTCCCTGGGTATCCAGTTCCAGTGACCCATCACCATCTCAGCGCACAAGCTTTTCCTCATGTCCTATCTGAAATTCCCCTCATTCGTCTTGATTCCAGTTCATCGTGTCCTGTCGCAGGTCACCAGAGGGAGGACATCCACTGTCCCCTGGAGAAAGGTGCAGACTGTGGTGTGGTCACCCCTCAGGCTTCTCTTTTCCAAGCTAAATAAAGCAAGTGACCCCAGTTGCTCTTCATAAGTCTTGCCCTCTAGGACTTTCATGATCCTAGTTGCCCTCCTTTGGACTCTTCCTAACAGCTTTATATCCTTCTTACCTCTAGGCACCCAAATCTGCATATTAATCAAGGTAAGGCCAAACCAGTGCAGAGTCGAGTGGGACAACCACCTTCCTCAACCAGTCAGTGATCCTGTGCTGGAGCACCCCAGGATAGGGTTTGCCCTTTTCATTAATCATATGTCTCATATTCAACTTGCCATCCACCCAAATCCTCAGTCCTCTTTCTACAGGGCTGCTTTCCAGACTCCCTTCCCCCAACTTTTATGTATAACCAGGATTATCCCATTCCAGGTGGACAATCCAACACTTGCTCTTGTTAACATTCATACAGTTTTTGATTGCCCAGTTCTGGAGCCTATCGGGATCTCATGACTGAATGGGAAAAGGTCCTGTCTGCCTAAATGGACAATTATGCAACAGAAGAAAGAAAGGAAATACATTTTTTCTTATTTCAAATGGTTTCAAAATGTTTCCAAAAAACTCAAGACAATCTGACATGTCTTCAATAAATTCATGAAAGATTGATTAAAATTTAATTTGTATTCAGCTCCACTTTAAAGCCAGCGCACACACGTGGTCACCCAGTTCATCATAGAATTATGGAATATCAGTTGTTGAGGGATTCTTCCTCGAATGCACGTATTACAACACCACAGCTTTTTATTGTGGGAACGTGAAACTGCCGAGTGTGATCAGATGCTAGCACTGGGGCAAAACAACAGCTTAGAGAAGCATTAAAATATCTCAAAATGTTTTGAAATTTTAAAAAAAAAAAATGTTTTAAATTATGGCTCAGTCTCATAGAAGTCATCCTGGGTTACTTTGAACTGAGACAGCCCATGCAGCAACCTTATTCAGTCTTTGAAGGCAGAATTATACTGGACCCTTCCCACTGTTTTACTGAGTCTTGACATTCTTAGCAGACAAAATATCACCTGTTCATCCCATCTCTTTTACCATCTATGACTCTGCAATGACTGAATGGTCCTATTTCAAACACTCCTATGCATTTTTAAAGATTTTCTTTTCCAAAAAGCCTTGTGCTATCTATTCAGAAAAATAACGACAGACAACAAAATGTCACCAATAATTGCCATATCCTATGAAGTTTAGCTTTGCTTTCAAACTCTTTATACTCCACTTCTTTTTTTGGTGTGGCAATAAACAGCTTTAGATTAGAGTTGCATAGCTGATAGAGTATATTTATACTTTGCAACTGTCTATAGAGATAAAGATTAGCATCAGGGTTTACTGGCTCTCCTGTCAGGATGCTGATCTTTTGAAGCTACAGTATAGCCAGCAAACTTGTATTTACCTACAGATTTAGCACTGCCATTTCAGATAAGAGAATACTAACAGTTGGGATAGGAATAAAAGACTAGTTTTCTTTCACAACCAATTTTGCAGTAATCCCATCTGTGTCAAAACAGTTTGAAAGCAGGGTCCTACAGAGAAAAGATATAGCTACTATGATACACTCAGAAACAAATATTTTTTCTGCTATTTTTTTATTCAAGCTTAATATTCATAAATGGAAAATTTAAAATGCAAAATTTAAACTGTGTCTATGGATGCATGCATTTTTGCTTGATTGTGGGTATGGGTGCACAGATGTGTTAATAGATTTGTATATGTATGTGTGAATTCCCGCACAATTATGTATATTTTTACTAGAATGTATTTTAATACTAAATAAATAATAAAATTAATTTTTTTCCTGTCTAGGTTTTGGAATTATATCTCCTCGTAACTCTAGCCTGTAAAGGCTTTAGGATGTATCAGCAGTCTCTCATTTTTGTGCATTGCTTGTGTAGGATCTGACCTAAATCACTGAATCTCGTGAGAGCACAGTTGGACAAAGGTTGTCCCTGTTTGCTGTGTTCGGGCTGGAACACACTGCTATGTTTACAGTGAGAAGAGCAGGACAGTCTTGATGTTGAAAAATATTCTTGGCAATGGTGCAGCATTAAAGCTGCATAGTAATTGCTATGATTATGGTAAGCAACTATTGATTATAGTATTTACTATGCAAAGTAGCAAAATAAGATATGCATAAGTGACAATATATTTTTTTCTAGAATGACAATCAAAACAACCACTATAAAAAAATTACACTCTAGAAACAACGCAGCTCTAAGGGTACTTAAAGATATTTTCTCTTATTTGCTGTCAGTTCCTTCTGTGGTTGGTTATGCAGTGGCTTGCAAAAGTAGCTTTTTCCTCTGAGCTTGGCAAAAAGGAAAATTTTGGTGAATTTTTCAAAAGCAGCAATTAACAGCACAGATCTTAACTGTGGTGTAGGGGTTTTCTTGTAAAATGTATGTGTGTCATATGCAATGTGCATCTTTTGGAACTGACAACTCTGCTGTAAAAACAACATCATGCAGTAAACCTTAAAACCCGTATTGCAACTGGGATGTGGACACTTGTGATTCTAAGCCAGAAGCGTCAGGTGAATTTAAGGGATTCACATAAAATTGTATTCCAGAAGTATTTAGACTTTTCACTTAGACAGACCTTACTACAAAGTTGTGATCTGGATGGCTGAAACTAAGATCTAGAAAGTGAATGTCTAAGCAAGTGAATGACATGCTCAAGAAGCTGCAACCACAACCAGTTGGGGTTTTTTGTTGGTTTGGGCTGGGGTTTTGTTGAGAGCTACAAGTGATCAGAGTTAAACTCATTGATAGTTTCTGTCAAAAGACTTGTGTGTCAGTATTTTAGAAGTGCTGATTTGTTGACAGTAAAACTATGAATTTCTTACTTTTCTGAATTTTCTATACAGAAAATATATAGAAAAAAAAGAAGCAGGAGTCTAAATAATTATTTAACACTTTCTAAACTGCATTTTAATTCAAAAGTTTATTTTTAAAGATTCATTTGTTCACCTTTTTTTAAAAGTCTATAAATGTAACCAACATGGATCAAAATAATATTTGGGTTTGATGAAACTGAATTACTGTGTGTCATCTTCAGTTTCACCAGTGAGCATTAAAATTAAAATTATTGGTAGTTTCTTTCAAAACCTCTCATAATTTCATCCCTATCAAATACTAAATTAGCCGCTTTGCAGTTTGCAGAATTTAAAGAATAAATTTAGTCTACTGAAGATGCTACTCCTCTCTCTTGACAATAAAGAGCACGTCCCCCAGTAGTAAATTTTTTTACTTAGAGTTAGGAATATTTGATGTGATAATCTACCATTGAAACTTTGTCTATGAAAAAAATAATCACTAAAGATCTTTCATAGGCTTCATTCCAAAGGAACACTGGATAATTTAGAAACAGTTGGTAACAAAGGAGAGGAAGATTTTGACCCTGGTAAGGTCAAAATTGAAAACAAACAGTATTTATGTGGATATGTGATAAAGGCAGAGAACTGAAAAAAATTATATTTGATTCCTACAGGTACCAAAGATGGGCTCAATTATGGGTGAATGTCTGTGCTTTATAGCAGGTTCATTCAGTACTAGGATCTCAGCATTCTCCTACAGTTGGCAAGACAAGACCTTTCAGAAAGCATGGAAGCTTTCTGATAGTGTAGATGTTTTGAGATCTTTAAAGAGAACACAAAAAAAGAATCATTTAGTGTGAAAAAAGCTTTCAGATCATCAAGTCCAACTGTACACATTACACTGGTTTCCAAGTCCACCACTTAGCCATGCTCCAAAGTGTCACATCTGCACATCTTCTAAATACCTTTAGGGATGGTGACTCCACCACTTTGCTGTGCAGCCTGTTCCAGTGCCAGATAACCCTTGTGGTGAAGAAACTTTTCCTAACATCCAAACTGAACCTCCCCTGTTGCAACTTGAGTCCATTTCCCCTTGTCCTATCACTTGTTACTCTGGGAAAGAGATGTGCCCCCACCTCATGACATCCTTTCAGGAAGATGTATCCCAGGACGACTTCTCAGAGACTTTGCTACAATTTGAAATACTTTTTTGGAAAAAATTTCAAAACATTTGAAGAGGTTTTATTGCTTCTCTAAGCTGGTGTTTTGTCCCACTGCCAGCATCTGGTCACACTTGGAAGCTTTACATTCCCTTGGAAACATCTGCAATGTTGTAGTAGTGCATTACAAGAAGGATCCCTTAAGAACTGCCTGACCACACTTAGGTCGTACTTGGTTTAAATTCAGCATCTGATATAATATAAATATAAAACAACTGGAGCTGAATATAAATGGAATATTATTCAGTCTTTCATAGCTTTATTAAAGACATGTCAGATTACATTTGTAATGCATCGGAACAGTTTAGGTGTCTGAACAAAGGTCGTGAACTGCATCTTGAAGTTATTTACTGCTTTCTTTTGACTATAAGAGGAGATTAAATGTTCAATTATTCAGTTAACAGCACAGGTGTGCCTAGTGACATGGTAGGTACTCTGGAGGATCCTAGAAGTCTATATAGGACTGATATTTGACACAGAATCTTTGAGAGAGTTTTGATTTTCTGGACTGGTAGCTGGAGAGGACACAGATTTGTAAATGTACATCAAATGACACTGAATGCCTGCATTTAGATATCTGAGAAAAGCCCTAGATGATTAGCTCAGACGTTGACAGAAGAGAGAACCTATGGAAGTTTGGTTTGCATCTGTACAAGAGGGAAAACTTACAGTTTCCTTACAGTAGTGCAGTGAAGGCAGCTTCTAAAGCATATTTCTCTTCTCATACTTCCTTTATATCTCTCAAAGTTGGCAGAATTTTACCCACATAAATTTTTACTATTTATGAGTTGGAACTCATACCAGTCACAGAGTTGGCCAGCCGAAGGAAAAGAAACATTTGTCTGCATAGACCATGTAATTTCCAAATTTTCCTTAAGTTGCTGTTGAGGGAAGGGCAATACTATTTAAAGTACAAAATCAGCACTGTCATTCAGAGCTCTTGGGTTTATGAGTCAAATAAACTGCTTGAAAAGCAGTCTGATTCTTTTCAGTATGAACTAGAGAACTGATTCAAAATGAAACCTTCTAAAATCACCTCTCTGCCTGATTTTCCAAATTAAAAACTTGATATGAAGAACAATCATGGCTTTTCTGAGGGAAACATCTTTAGAAAGAGAGATTGTTCCCCCTTTGCTTAATAATTAGAGTAAATTACTTTGGAATAAAGTATTCAGCATTTTTTCATCTTGTGGTTCAGAACTTGACAACCTTAAATCCTCCCTCTAAAGCACCTCTTGATGCTGTTTTAACTAAAGCAGTTTACTCACCTTCTGATATTTAAATAAAACAACACTTACCATGTTCTAATCTACTCTGAGACTTTTTTTTCAAAGAACCTTTTTTTCAATAGACAGAGAAAAACAGACATAGTAATTTCTAGTACCTCTGCATGCTGCATCTCACATTCACACATGGATAAACACACTGTGAAGTAGGTGGAAAAAATACATGTCTGATGAATCCTGCTTTTCTTTGCATATACATAACTGTCATGTGAGAAGCAGGATTCGTCATCTCCTGATTAGGACCCAAATTTAGCTGTCAATATATAAATGTCTACATGTGCTCTGGGTGTATAAGCTCCAGCTATTGCCAGAGCTGTTCAAGACCTGGTAGCTGCCAGAAGTTCAGTGTTTGGTGTTAATGTTATTTGAGGTGCACTATAGTAACCAAGAATCATGAGATCATGAGATAATTCAGGAGTGAAGGGACCTCAGGAGGCCTCTATTCCAACCTTTTGTTCATCCATGAGGTCATAGGGTCATCCAGAGCTCCTACCAGGTTCCTCTGGGTTATTGATCTCACCAAGTGTTGAAAAACTCCCCAAATGGAGACTACAACACCTGTCAGTGACTTGTCCCACTGTCAACTGTCCCAGTTGGTGAAAAAAATTTTCTTGATACCTGGTCTGAACCCTGTTCCCATTCAGCTGGCACAAGCAACACAGGAACCATAGGAAAACTATGTGCTACAGAAGTTCTAGTAACAGATCAGCCAAATGGCTCTACAGGCTCCATGGATCATTCTGGGTAGAACCCATCCATCTATAGCAGAAGCTCAGACACCTACCCTACATCTAAAAATTTAGAGGTAGGATTCCATCGCCCAAAATTCATTGCCCTGAGTAGCTGCTTTCCAGAACATGGACGTCTTCTGGTGTTCTCTAAGTCTGATGTTGCACTTGCCTATCTCTTGTAGATACCTGAATAATCTGGGATATGTCAAAGAACACTAAAAGTCTAAATGTAGGTAACTGAATCAGATGATGTAGGGATGGTGTAGGATACCCAAAGAGATTCATTTGATATCTTTCATCAGACTAGTTGAAGGATGTTCTGTAATACCCTATTCTTGACATCCTTATCATGCATTAGTCTCACAGGCTTCCCATATGCAGATATCAGACTGTGAAGTGATTCTTCCAAGAATTCCTAAGAGCTTTCAGAGGAAAAATGGCTATAACTATACCTACCAGTTATCTGAGACTTCCAGGCACTGCCAAAAACAGGAGATTTAAAACCAAAATTATTTACTAGGACCTTTCAGTCAAGTAGGAAAGGAACATTTGCATGCAGTTGAGAATGACCATTCAAAACACTGAAATAATTACAAAGTTTTCAATTAGAGTACGTCAGATGATCCTAAGTGATTAAACTATAATTTTGCTATCACATAGCTGGATAATGTATGAAAATGCTAGAAAAGGGTATTCAGGAAAGTGAATTGAACTAATCATCTTTTTTTTTTAATTTTTAATAAAAATAAATCTTTTGTTTGCAAGTCACAAATATCTTTCCTGTTAATTTCTGGAGATAAAGCACTATAAATGCCAATTTATTTTTCACTGTGAGGTTAGTCTTTGGAGTAATGGAAAATAATTTTCCTCATCTTCAGTGAATAAATCATTGTGGGAGGCTCTGCAGGATAGTTTGATCCTGCATAGCTATTTCTTCTGATTGTTAGCAGGATCATACATTTAAATTCCTGAAACATTATTAACTCATAATCATTTGCTTTTAGACCTTTCTGATAAGTTTCTTTTCTCATTAATTCCTTTTCACTCAGGTAATAGGGAATTACTTTGTTTAATGATTCTCTAAAGACCCGAGAAAGCTAAATATCCTAATAAGGCAATTTTATTTCACAAATAATATTGCATCCAGCAATATAATTAAATTTTAATGTTTTCTGCAGTAGGCCATGTCCCTAGCAATGGGGTATGCAACATCCTAATCCAGAAGCAATTTTGGCAAAATGAGCTTGTCCTTTCCCAGAGCTAAATATCAGTCAGTAGAAAATCATCACATAGACTGTTTACCCTGAGAGAATATTTAATATCCCAAGAAAAAGAGAAAAGAACCCTGACTTCCTTTAGAGTAAAATTCCCCATGAGCTCTGATTCAACGGGCAAGCTACTGAAACCCTTGAACACATCGTTAAAGGTAAAAAGCTCATGGCCTGACCACTCTAAAGTGAGGCTCTCCAACCCAATCCTTCTATGACTGAGCCTTCAGGCTGTTCATGGCCACTGAGTCTTGTAGTGGGCTCTGTGTGCTCCAAAGTCGAGAGAAAACTGGGGATGGTGGCAGAGAGGTCAGTCCTGCAAAAGAATACGTGTCTGGCCAAAGCAACTCAGCAGAGCACAGTCCATCACAAGACACACACTGCAGGTCTCTCCAGTACTCCCTTCCAGCTTCTGCACAGGTGTGATTTATCCTTGGGAGTGAGCTCCTCTGGATGCCCTGCTTGCTCCAGACTTTATGTCCTTGAAGCTTTCACAGATACACCCTGAGGAATTTCTCCCATCCTACTCCATGCACTAAGAACTCCTCTGTTTCTATATGCAGGGTTTTGCAATAGTTAGTATCCTTCTTTGATTGTAGGTGCACCCTCAGGAAAGGCAAGTATTCTCAAGTTGTCTTCTCTCAAATCAAAAGCTTCCGTGTCTTCTGTGAAAGAGTTCAAGTTTTGTCATTGTTTTTTTGCCTTTCCTTCTTGGTGCTTTTAAACAATTTTCCTTGACTGAATTAGTTAAAGTTGAAAATTCTTCGGAAAAAAAAAAAAAAAACAACAAGAAAAATCTTGTTTTTCACTTAAAAAAAGTCTGTCAGTTTGTTATATTCTGCCCTGCAATTAAGAGAGATCCCCCTGGACTTCTGTATGTATGTCAGAGCCCAGGAAAATGAATGCATTTTAAATCTGTGACACCAGATAGACAGCCATGGAAATGGAGAAGCAAATGAACTCGAAATTTTGGTACATATTCCCTGCTTTACTTAGGGAACTGATCCATGTGTTAGGCAGAATCACTTGAAGTTTATAACTGTGGCCTGTAAACTTATGAGCAATCTGAAAGGGATGAGAATATGCTGCTGTAGCACTCCAGCTACACCAAGAGCATAACACTTCTTCCAGTGGAAGGAAATATCACCCAATTCACAGATAAGCCAAACAGCTTGAACTGGCAAATAATAAGCACGTTATAGGAACCTCAGGGTATGTCATGGATGTAGTGTCATAAACAGTCCAAGGACATTCTGCTTGCATAGAGTGTATTTCTATTCCCTGCAGTTTTTATAGTGAAGTTTCCAAGCTGTGCATAAGCAGTAGTATAATAGGATCCCTATTTATTTCACCTTCAGGAATGCTATGCATATTTACTTGCCCATATTCCTCCTATTTCCTCCAACAGCTTTGCTAGAAAACAAGTATTCACTATTAATTTGTCACTTCCATCTGTTTATTTTAGGAAACAGGTTTGATATTTTTTGTTTTACTGATTGATAATTTTTTTTTTATTTTACTCTGACATTTTTCTTCCCTCCCTTGTGACAGAGTATAACAGATGCAGACTCTGCACTAAGGTGTCAAGGATGTCTTCTGTGTGTCATTTATTAGTAGAATGTCTCAGTCTGGGAAGAAGGATGGTCCTATGGACAGTCATTCAGACAACTGAATCCAGTATTTGGTTTTGCTAAAAGCCTCTTATTTGTGTTCAGAGCCAAATTTGGAAGTGTGAAGCAACTGCAGCTAGAGCCAAACTCTCAGAAATCCTCAGGCCAGGCTCTGAGTGCTGTATAATCCTCATAATGTTGCTGCCTATTTTGATACCTAAAGAGGAACTAAGTTCTGGGTCTTTCTCATTTGTTTTCACAATTACTTAGAGGACCATGTTTTGGGTTTGTATGAGCTCTAGAATCCTGTCAGCCAAAGAGGGTCACTTTGTTACTCTCAATTCCTTCAACTGTTTACCTTGAAAAGTTTTCTTTTCTCACTACCTCGGTGAGCAGCTTTGAAGTCTGTAAACAAAGATGTGTATAAAATAATCAAATCACGGAATGTCAGAGGGCATTAAAATCTTGTGAGGTTTTTTGGGTATTTTATTTGTTTGTTTGTTTTTCTCTGTATTTCTCTGAAGTCACTATGGAAGTAAAAACTCAGACTTCAGTCTTATCTGAAGGGTCTTGTCATCCACCAGCTCCAGACGAGGTACAGATTTGTTCTCTGAGCCTCATTCCACATCCTAATTCTCTCTCCTTCAGAAGAATATTCAGTATGGTCAATGACAGGGATAAGGGCAAGGAAAGAATCTGAGCAGAATTTGAACTGGGTGGAGCTGAGGAGCTATTTAAATCTTCAAAATCATCTTTCAAGTGTAAATAACAATTTGTCTTTTATTCCCATGTATGGAATGAAACCACATTGCAGCCCGTGGGTAGCCCCTTGTATTTGCAACAGGCAGTATAAGTTCAACCAACCAACAGTACATTCAAATTGAGCTTTTATTTGTGATTTCATCTGAGCAAAAAGCACCTTGAAAAATTTCAGAGTAACCAGTCAGCCAAATCTTTCTTTTAAATAGCTTGAAAGCACAGCTTCTGACACGTCATTCTTTTCACTCTTCTGTCCATTATTCTCTAAAACAAGCTTTTCACAAAGCAGAAAGGTGTGACATTAAAAAAAAAAAAAAAAAGAGGGGGAGCATAGTGTGTGTTGGATCAGCTTGAATACAACTATGACAGCCATATTGTGTTTTATTTTGATTTTTGAGTTGTTAATTCACACTCCTGAATAAACCGACAGTCTTCTCACATTTAGGGCAAAAAGAAAAAAAAATACTTATCATGGCTCAGAGTCACATAAAAAAAATGAAAGAAAAAGGGAGTAAACATGACTGTGCAACTGGTACATAAAATTTACTGTATTTTTATGAAAAAGGGATGAATTTGAACCTGAGAGATCTGTGAGGGCTATTTTTTGACGCTCCTGTACACCTTTGATGAGAAGGGCCTGTGCTTACATCCTGATGTTTACAGAACCCATGTGAAGTTGATGAAAATAGCTTCTTTTCTCACTTGTTAAGCCAATGCATTAAACCATTGGGATGTTTTAGAGAAAGGAGAAGATAACTTCTCTTTTGCAATCTCTTCTGAGTTCTTGGGAAGAATTTCTGCAGAATTCTTCATAGTAGAGGGTTCTGGGTTCTGGAATCCCCCTTTTTTCCATTAGCTTTATGCCATATGTCTAAGCTGCAGAGGAGGGGAAGAATTTCAGACACTCTACTATATTAAGCAATTTTACAGTCATTCTCAGGGCTATCTGCTATACTGCATGGATTACTCTGAAGTGGCTAACGCTTCCCAAGCACTGGGACATTTCCTAAATTCCATGTAAATCCATCTGCCTTGGGTTTCTTTTTAGCTGGATCTGCATTTCTGGGGTACATAGCAAGTAGGAATCACGGGGGTGTTGTTGGAAAATAGGCCAGAAAAACTGGAGCTAAGGTGCCCACCACAGGAGTTTCATTTTTCTTTTTAGGAACCAGGCATGAGAAAATAAATGCCTAGGTATTTCAGTCATTTATTAAAGCAAACATGAGTCCTTTGTGGTGAAAGTTGCCAGAAAATTGTAGTCTGAAGTATACGACATCCTTCAAAGATGTAGATTTATTTTTTTTCCCATCAGTAATAATTCATCCAGATGAAGATCTCTTTTAAGTCCTCTCCAGCCACTTCATGGCATCTCAGCTACAAAAACAACCAGCATATCGAAACTAGTACTATTTTGAAAATTGACAGTTAGGAAAACTGATGAAAGATAGTGCAGAAGCAGCAATGAATCAGATTAATATGGACAACATGGGGAACATTCCACCTACGCAGGGAGCAGTGCTTGATATCAGAGGGCTCTTTCATCTCTAATAACAAGACGCAGTGGCTGAGAGCCAAACCTTCAAACTGGAAATGAGATGCAATTTTTTAGCAGGGGCATACTCAACCATTTGAACCAATTACTAAAAGACATAGAATATATGCCTTCATTCAGAGTCTTTAGACCATGGGTGATTCTCTTTCAAAATGAAAAGCAAGTGAATTTGCAATGATCTGAGAGTTATCAAGGTGATTAAAACACTTCCTGGGTAAAATCTAGCCCTGAGTTATGGAAATGGTTAAATTGATAATGGCCTTTAAAAATTAATGTCTCTACAAGTGAGGAAAAAGCTAGAAGATACTTGTGCTATGGGAAGTCAGACTTTAGTCTGAAGATTTTTCATGAATTTTAGGAGCCTGAGAAAGAACTACACTGTGCTGAAGTTATATGATTTTTCATAAAAAGAGAACCATTAAGCTTTTGAATTTTAATATTCTGGATGGACCATATTTCTTCTCAGAAAACACTATTTTTAAAATATACCTTTATGTTAGATACAATTTT
The DNA here is from genome assembly GCF_003031625.1 of Empidonax traillii. NCBI lineage: Eukaryota > Metazoa > Chordata > Aves > Passeriformes > Tyrannidae > Empidonax > Empidonax traillii. Next base: position 193,880 of record NW_020956013.1, read on the forward strand.
CAGGTTTTTTCTGTGTGAAAATAGTTCTTCCTCTATTCTCAAGTTTTGTTTATTAATAACAAATCCCAGGGCTTTGGACACTTGCCCAGATGTTCACAACAGATAATAAATTAAAACTTTTTTTTACCTACCAAAAGAAATCAACCACCTCTTTGAAATGAACAACAAGAACTAAATCAACCAGCATTTTTGTGGTGGTGAATAAATTACAGTAGCTCAAACAAATAACTGTACCAAGTTCCAACACCTAGATTTATAAAGGGCACTAAAAGACCAGGGTTTTGCAGTGAATAATCAACTAAAAACTTTTCAAACTACAGTTAATATGGAGACATGCCGTTTCTTCTCTTGCATGACCATTTAAAACTGATCATTACTTCTAAGTGATCTTTCAAGGATGGCCTCATATCATATGTGTTCAAATTTGTCCTATGGACCATGCTGAACTGACTCTTTTATGGTTGGTATTTACTGCTGGAAAAGCTTGCTAATTGGAAAACTGCTACACATTCCATCTTTCCTAAACAGATTGATCAGGGAGGTGCCACCTCACACATTGCCACTGACTCTACTGCAGACATAAGTATCAAAACGGCTTCCATATCCAGACACTGTATAATTTAATCACGCTCAAAGGATTTCTATAATTGTATCCACAAACATTACTGCAAGATCAGCTTTCTGCTCCACAGGTTTCAATTAGAACATGCAACACACCAATACATTTGAAAAAAAAAAAAAAAAAAAGAATGCTTCTATTCCTCTCATCTTCAAGAGTTTTTTATACCAATATTAAGCAAGTGAGCACTGCCACTTCTCACTTTCTAAATAGTTCCTTTTAAAATGTTCCTCTCTCCTGCACTACATGTCATCCTTGTAATTTATTGCATTTCGCTTAAAGCACAAGGAACACCAAATTGTGCTGGAAACTGCTAATGAAATATGGAGCAGTTCACTGCTAAGTTACACATAAAACGTCTGGCCTAAGATGTTCATGGAGCAAAGATGTATCTCCTGTCTGCTGGTGTTCAGTAAGCTGTATGAAAACCACAGTTAGTTTCAGTCTGTTTCCTACTGAATCAGGGGAGAATTAACTGACTGAGAGACAGGCGAATTAAAGAGATTTTCAGAAGAGAACTGCCAAACACCTGAAAACAAAATTGCTATCTGGATAGTGATGTTGGATCAAGGTGCTAAATTTTTTCTATTGGTCTGAAAAATGGGTATTAAAAATCTGAATTGGCAAGCAAAGTCTACTCTTGAAAAGTCTTGGAAAAATGGAAAAAGAATGGATTACTTAAATTCTTCATGTTCAGGAGACAGAAAATTTACAGAGGCTTTAAATATACTTGAAACACATTTTAAGCTAGATTCCAAGTTACCAAGCATTTCTTCAAGACTTAATCAATTCAAACTTCTAAATAATGAGTAACTATATGTTCTGTTTCACATATACTCCTTCCTACATGACTATGTTAAAACACTTACTTGTATTGAGCAAACACTATCAAAATTATTTACCCAGTCTGAAGAAATAACATGGAATATGGTATTCTCAGGACAATTTTATCAAATTGTAGACTTGAATAAAAATTCAGAAGCAAGAAAGAAGCGAATTAACAAGCCCCAAGTTTTAGTGCATTGAAGGCAAGAATGATTCATGAAAGGTACATGAAAGACAAGAACATGATTGTGAACCTCTGGTTTACTAAGATCAGCCAGGTTTAATCAACCTGAGTTCCTTCTCTAATGAAATGTCTGAGCCTGCAAATGAGAGGAGATTAGTAGATATTATTCACCTCAAATTAAAATTAAAAATTTTAAACACATTATCCAAGAAACACCTAGTAACCAAACTAAGGTTTGCATCCAAAATGCAGTCTGGGTGGCTGGGCCACAAAGTGCATGGAAAGCAAACTGGACTGCTGGACCCAAGAAATCACAGAATCATATAATGGTTTGGAATCACCGGGTTCCAACACCCTGACATGGGCAGGGATGCCACTGGCTAGACCAGGTTCCTGAAAGCTCCATCCAGCCTGTCCTTGAAGATGGTGGTCAATGATTCCAGGCCCAACTGACCAGCCAGCTTGATCTGAGAGATATTCCTCAGGGGTTGTAGTGGGGTACTGTGCCAGCTCAACCGGGCAGGAGTCTGAACAACCTGATATAACTGTGCTTTGAGCACTGGACTACAAAACCTCCAGAGACCCTTTCTAACCTGAGTGCTTCTAGAAGGCTAAATACTGAAAATTCTCAACCAGCAGCTGTTTAACTGCTATCCCCTGTTCTTCTCATTTGATTTTAACTACACTCAGTTTCATGGCTAACTTCAGTATGTTCTTCAAAATATCATTTTCCTGATGATGCTTTGTCTACAGCAACAACAGTTTTCCCAGATGTCTGCAACAGGTTGCTTTGAATAATGAATTATGCTCCTTGGATGATAGGTTGGAGTCTGTTGTCATGTTGCGCAGCTGTCTCCGTATCACCACAGAAGGAGATTCATTCTTAATGGGGCTGTACATGGGTACATGGGAATATATAACTTGACCTTTCCAGCAGGAGTTCATCAAGAGTCTTCTAACTTTCTAATAAGCAATGCTCACAATGGGAAATAAGGACAACATAGTCCAGCTGTAAGAAAAATTGAAAAGGGTTTAAGTGCTTGATCCATGGAGTCCCTGGAGAGTGTTACTAACTGGAACAGGCATCGTATCATGGCTGTCCTCAGGAAAAAGATAATTTTTGCCATAATCCACATTTGTAACACATTTCCTGAGAGCTGTTTTGTGATGAAGTTGGGGCATTCCCTGAGCTTTTACATTTTCCAGTAATTATCCTTCCTGCTCAGTGGGTTACTGGGTTCTGAAGGCCGTGATCATGAAGACACTTTTACAGCAGACAATAGTATTCAGATGATATGATGAGGTAGTGAAATGCCGTACTGTGTCTTCAACAAACATGAAAATACCAGGAACAGAATAATGTCTGACTTCCCAGTTATTTTAAGCTTGACTCCTGGGATAGTATAAAATCACTCCATTATATTCAGGTTTAATGCTTGCTCTTATGGAACTTCTTAATATTTCATCTGTTATTTTAAAGAGCAATATCAATGATTCTACAAACAATGGATGATCACATGAAAATGTGCAGATTTTCCTCTCCACTTTCCCATGGAATACTTGAAAAATACAAACTCTATTGTAAATTCTGGAGGCCAGATATCTCATAAATTTTGTCTCAGTGATTTGAAAACAAAACCTTCTGCTTAGTGACTTCTCTGCTCTCTCCCTCTTTTTTTTGCATTTAATTTTGCCAGTATATTCTGATTTTCAATCCCTTCTGATGGGGCAAGTCAGTAAAAAAAAAAAAAAAATCCATACAGCTTTGAAACAAGAATAATAAGAATATCGGCAATATGAAAATTTCTGGTACATACTCAGAAATTCAGTAAAAGAACAAAAGGGGACTGAATTGTTTTTGCTCTTTATCACCCCAGTCTTTTGGGTTAATAGCCAATCTCAAATAAATATTTATATTTATTTTATAATTAAGATAATTTTTTTTAATGCAATCACTTTCAGGCAGTATTGGAAATACAAAGCCCTAATTTATCATCTGTGACAATATGACAACTTCTTTGCATTAATTGCCCAATGTTTAAAATAGAAGATATTAGACAGAGCTGGTGTCAGTTTAAACACAGATATGTTCTACCAGTGTAATTACTAAGAAAAATAAATCAATTAGAATAGTTTGCTAACATAGAACCATTAGATCACATATTTTCTGTTTCATTTACAGCCATCTGGTGAAGGATTCATTTTGTCTTGGCATAAGGACATTTCTGCAGAAGAAAAATGGGATTGACATTTTATTCTTACACCAAGTTAAATTTCCTTGTACGATAATTATTTATGAAATACGATATGTAATCTGATGCATGATCTCTGGAAGAGGTTACTAAAGAAGGAATAAAATTGATAGTTTTAGCAGTAGTACATAAAATATATACTCAGGGGTGCTATGAAGAAAATTGTCTGATTATCAGCATAGGAGCTGATGTTGTGATAGCTGCTCTGCTGACTGATATTGTCAGGACTTAACCCAGTACTTCTACAGAGAAAAATATCAGTTGTTATAGCTATAAGGTGGATACCAAAAGCTCTCATCTTGATAGAATGAGAGGGAGGAACTTGTAATATACACTTTCTCTAAATATAACTTCTATTATCTCTATTACGTTATGCATATTGATATGGAAATCACTTGTTAATGTTGATGATGGGCCACTGGGAATTACTAGCCTGCTACTCAGAGTTAAAACTTGCCACAAAACTGTTCAAACTGGGTTGAAAGCTGACACAGCCAAGATCTGATCCAAAGATGTTGGCTGTTTGTCACCAGTGCCAGGTTTCACCCTCCCATAACCATCTCTTTCCATATCAGGCAGCATTATAACATCCTCTAGTCTGACATTTTTCCTGTCTCACATACTGATGATTCATCACATTATTCCTTTAAGGAGACAACAGCTTCTCTGTGACCAAAACACATCCTCTGTCTGGTATGAAGAAATTAGGAGGGAAGAATCCAGCACAGTTTTATTAATTTCTCAAGTGCATTTGCATTTAATTACTGAGTAATCACTACATGAAAACACATGTCTTTCCCAAATGAATGACATTTGGTGTCCAGTCTTTTCAGTGGGCTTTCCCAGCTATATAAAAAGGCTAAAACCTCCAGTATGATTCACTGCAATACATATTCCAGAGATCTTTAATAACTAGTATAGGGTTTTTTTTCAATTTTGTAATATTCCTTTGAAATTGCAGACTCTAGAACTATAAGTAGTATGATAATATTAATCTTATCAGTACTATAGAAGATGTTTTCTATTTCAACTGCTGCCACAAACAAGACTTGGCACGAATGATTTTTTTGATGCAGAAAACCACTGCAGTATCCACTGATTCTTTCTCTACTATGATCCCTATACATTTTAAATCTTCTTCTGGAGTCTTACTTCTCTGTTGTAGGAATGACCTGCATGCCTTATGGATAAAATTTTGCATTTACCTGAACTGAAAAAGCATCTTGAATGAATAAACCAGTTCAACAGGTAGTCTTGAACTTTGCGTCTGCTCTACTTCATCATTTTTCACTGTTGCTCTACTCTTTGTGCCAATCACAGATTTTATTGATAGTGATGATATCTTTACTACCAGATCATTAATAAAAATCAGTATCAGGTACATTTTATATGGTAAATTTTCCCACTAGAAAAACCTATAATGAAAATTCTCCATGAATAACAACTCCTTAACATTTATCAGTTATATCATTCATCAGTTCCTTCTTGGTAATTCACAGTGCTATATTTTTAATTAGAATGTCACAAGGTTCTAAATCCTTACTAAAGTTTAAGTAATGTAAGAATTAATAATTCAGGTACTTTTGGCATCCAAAAATTCTAATCTCCCTGAAAATATTTTTAGGGTTTTTTAGCAGTCATAAAGTACACTGGCATTACTTAAATTCAAATTCCATTATTTTCCCTTTGGCTTAGAAAAACGTAAATATTTTTAATGAAATATCCCATTTGAATACTTTTTACAGGTTGTTGTAACTCTTTGGAGCTTCTTCTGAGTTTTTCCTCAGGATTTGTCGAAATGTTCATCAATAGTTTGGACTGTGATATGTAAGTCATCTAGGTCACACGAATTGTTTATCATCTGTAGATGATGTATGGACTGAAAGGTACTTCATCTTTATGTTGTACAAGTACATTATTCTTGCCTGTTTACAATTATGGAACAGAAATATTTATTGTCTGCTTCTGCTTTCTATTCGTGGCTGTTAATTGTATCATCTCGTTCTACAAATTACCCTTCATCATCTCTCATGACACATCTGAACTACTTAGGAAATGCTACTGTGAAGGAATTCAAAATATTGCTTCTTGCCCTAGAGTCTCCCAGCTGGAGAAGTGCTACTGAGCTTAGTGCAGTGTCTCAGAAAAAAGCCCAAACCACATCCAACAAAACCAAAACCAAAGCAGGACCTATCTGCTTTGATGTTGCTATCTCTGTGTGTTAATACATCTGATCATCCTTGCTCTCATGCTGTGTCTTTCTTTGCAGAATATTTTTTTTCCTCAGAGATTCATACATAAAAGCAACATCATGAATGCTTTCTTGGGATACATCGTGCCTTTGTATTAAGGCTTCTCCATAGCCTTTGTCTTATTTCAAGTTCCTCTTCTCCCAAATGCAAAGTTATCTTTAAAGGTTACTTGCAAAAAAGTTGCCAGGGAAACAGCTAATAGAAGTCTTTGTTCAGATAAGCTAAAAATGCATAGATATTTTCTGCTTCCATTTGTTTTCCTGAAATAAATGTAACTTGTATATAAAATCGATTTTGTCTTAAACACTATTAAATTGTTATGAAGATAGTTTTATCTAAACTGTAACAGAATGGAGCAGCAGTGATAAGAATATTAGTTCCTGTGTATCCGTATAGTAAAAAATATTGCTGAGCTCATACAGATGCAGAACTGCAGAGATCAAGTAATTTGTCTGAAGTAAAACGTGAAAGCACATTTGAAAGGCAGGATGTCAGCTATAGGATTTTTCTTCCACAGCCCAGAACATTTTCTATAAGATCCCTGGGGGATTGTTGTTTGTTTGGTTGGTTTTTTTTGTTGTTGTTGCTATTGTCATTTTAGTTTTTTTTTTTTTGTTACAGATGTTGAGATTCTTTGAAAACATTCATCTTTATGGATGTCATTCTTCATGAAAGAACTGGAAATTAAAAAAGGTGGAGGAAATAGCAGGGGGAAAGTCATCTGTTGCATTTTTTGAACCCAGCTGTAAACCAAGACACAGAACAAAAAGTATTCATTTACCATAAAAAAAAAAAAAGACAACGTTAAAATCCCAGCTCAAGTTTTAAGGACTAGAATGAAGCACATTTCTCTTCAGAAGTTGAACAGCTGTACCATATACCTGGAGACCATTAGTTTTCTTCTGAGGGTGAACTAAGGACCAGCAGCTGTAGAACTAGAATTTCTCGATCCTTTCCTCCTTAATGTAACTATTTATTTAAAAAGAGACACAAAAAATATATTTAAGTAATTGAGAGCAAAGTTTACAAGGGCCCTCTAGTTGTTTACTATGAAGCTGATTGCTCATGAAGCAAAAGGAGTGTAGAAGAGAGAAGGAACATCTTATGCTGGGGTAAAAAAAAATACAATGTTGATTCAAGCTATTTCCATAGGGAAGCAATGTTGAGAGGCTCCATTAAGTTGCCTGGCACTAGCTGGCAGAAAAAAACAAATGAAAACACAGTTCTTTATTTACTGATGCCAATAAATGGAGCAAAGCTGGAAGATATTCAAGATTGTTGACTGGCTGATTGTCACAAATGGTTGTTTTTGACACCCAAGTGTTCTACTCATTGATACACACACTCTGCCAAACCACAGCATGCACCTTTTGGGGAGTCAAAACTCTATAAAGGCACAAAGTACCCCCTGCTAACACAATGTATAGTTGTGAGTTTAGGTCCATCACTTAACATGAATTGTTTTCCATATTCATTGTGTTGTTATCTCTCTAAGCAGGTTTGCTACCTGACAAAATAAAGTTCACTCTCTAATATATGATGACAGTGCTAAATGACTACTTCGATAAGTTTTGCCTAAAAATGTCATTCCTGTTTTGGTACGCACCAATGGAAATTGATATCCAGATTTGAAGAAACACTGAAAGGTTTAGAAACCAACTGGTAGTAAAGGCACAGTTCAGAAATATTAGTTGAGCAAACATGCTGTCTGCTGCTTTCAGTGGCTGCAACTACAACTTAAGTCTCTGAAGTGAATGAGTGGCATTTTCAGGTATGAATTCAGAAGCACAGACTCAATTTCTTGCTATTCTGATGCCAGTTATATCACCTGAAGTAGTAATTAATCCATCAAAATTCATAATTTTTCCCCTAAATCTATGTTAATAAATTATGGTTTACAACATAGTACACATTCGTCTATAACAGTAAGTGCAAACAACACAAAGATAACTATGTAAAACTGCTACTGGGTAAGAATAAAGCCCATATTATCAAATCTGTTGAGAACTTTATGTTCAGTTTAAGATGTGAATGTCCAAATCAAAATATCTTGCTGTGATTTAATGTTGTGAGATTAGGTGCTCCTTACTTTATGGAGATTTTTTGGTTTCTGTTTGATTACTCTGAAACTGAAGCATGAGTTAATGGATGGCTTCTAATGGTCTAAACAATAAAGATGTGAACAATTATAACTCTTGGTAGCTGGATTTTAGTACCTACTCTAAAGAGTGAATCTATTTTTCAAAAATTCAGGGGTTTTTATTTGCTGTCCTCTACTTATTATGCCTCTCTCACTTCTAGGTTTGATTTTCTCATCATACAAATGGAAAACAAGCTTTCCCTCACAGCCACTCACCCAGAGCCACTTTGGTTTCTGACAGTGGGCCTTTCTCTCCAACACAACACCAGTGACAACAGAGGTTGTGTTAGCCAAACCATGATCTAATCTCCTTTTCAATTCTACCATTGTCCTCAAAATGTGATCTCAGTGACACCAGGATAAATGTCCATCAGAATCTTTGTCCTAAAGGATATGTGAGTTAGAGAGCAAAACCTGAAAATTTGGCTGCTACAGAGTTGGAATTCAGGGCTTATTTTATCCAGCTGACTCTCATTAATTGCCTATAATTTTTCATTCAGAATTTCCACACTCAAAATACAAGGGATTTTTTAAATTATTATTATTATTTCTTCCACATTTTTTTTTCTTTTTGAGAAACCTTGAACATATGCATTTAAAACAGGTTATCTCCTCCCCTCTACTGTCCCTTTTTTCAAGCTCTAGCAATCTGGACTTAAAGCCATTATCCTGTCTTCTTTCTATGTCTTGGTAAATACACAAACAAATTATTACACAATTCAGAATGTCTCCTAAAAAAATGAAGAAGTATAGTTATGGTATTTTGTAAGGACATATGTTGAAATTGTTGGTGAGCAATGGGCAGCCACCCTGGTTATCACAGTTAACCATTAGTACCTATTCTGAATATTTTCTTTTACTACAGGTCACCTCCACAGCTTTTCTTTCTGACCCCTCTTAAAAGTCTCTCTGTTTTGTTGCTATCTTTCTAGGAATAAAATGTTCAGAACAGACCAGAAACCATTTCAAATGTAACATTTCAGCAGAGCATGAAGCATAAAAATAAAAAGCATATAGAACTATAACTATGAGGAAATATGACTTTGAGACTAGGTGCAGTTCGTGTGTTGCTGGGGGGAAACAGATCACAGTAGACACCCACATGCAATATGCTGTCTACCATCATTCACAAGAGTTTCAGACACCTCCCACTATCCAAGGTATTTGTCTTTGGTTCTTTTTCCCTCTTGACGCGTTAGTGCTGCCACTTTGCGGTTTAAACTTTTTCTCTGCACACTCCTCCAACTTGATGTAATTTGTTCTTTGCTTGTCTTTGCTTCTTCACTTTACATAATCTCTTCAATTGCCATGCTCTTAAAATAAATCCAACAGACAGAAACACACTCACATGCTCAGTGGAAAATCTTGTTCAAGACTTTGGAGGTTCAAAGAAGAGTTCTAACAGTCACAGAAACTCAGCAAGTATCCATTGTATAGATAGGCATTGAGTACTTCAAACCTGCAAGTTCCAACTCTGTTGCTGCACCATCTCTAAATGTGAAGATTTTCTCGTCATTTAATGGGTAGAAAAATAACAAAAACCTTACCTAGGTCAGTGAAAACAAACAAAAAACTGTATCATAGTATCATTAGAATCCAGTCTGCTTCACTGTAGGAGAGGTATGAAAGTCCCCTGCATGCAATCATGGGTAGTACTGCCCCCAGGACTGGTATATCAAAGTAATTCTAAACAAGTATTATAAAAACATTTGAGATAGTAAATTTGATTTGGTGTGTTTTTCTTGCACAGGGGAAACATTGGTGCTAATAATCATTTGAAATCTTATTGATATTATGAAGGTTATTTGAATAAAAGGCACTGATACCGTCTATGCTGGGGCCAGACTAGAGAGACCTCAGGGTAAGTAGATAAATCTACAACTGCCTTCTTTACAATGTCTTTTAAAAATCACAGTAGTTCTTTGGCTAAGCAACTTTTGATCTCGTTAGTGACTGAGACAAATACTATCTGGAAACTGGAACTAGAAGCTAGAAATAGCCTGCCAGAAAGTCAATTCTATCATGTTTAACCATTGTTAATCATAATCTGTTCCCCAAAGTCAACACTGGACAGACCATCGAATGAAATATGAGTCAAAGTCATTTGACAACTTGGTAAGTGAAAAGACTATAACAAACACTGTGAGCACTTAGAACCAAATCAAGCCTATTTTGATTGAGGTTCTAGAGGTCTGTTACTGCCATACATGTTCCAGGTGCCCACTTAACACATGGTGTGATCAATTCCAGTGGGATGCAGTACCTGACATGTTGTTTTGTGTCTTTCCAGTCATATTCATCAGTTCTCCCCTTAACACAAACTCTCATCAAAGGTATAGACTCTCCACAGTAACATGAAAGTGGCCTTGGGAAGAGTGAAGCTCGTCTGAGTCATTGTAAAACATCACAGGTAAGCCTGGATACCCCATTTTTTTAGGTGTTAGGAAATACAGGTGATGAGATTTGGATTTTGCCTTCCAGTTGTTTAGGTTTCAATGACCTAAAATGAGATTCAAGATTCACGATTCTCAAATCAACTCAGAAAATGGGATTTGAGCAGGTCTGATTTTTTTAATCACCATTTTTATCCTAACAAATGTGATTTAGAGCTTGAAAAATACCGTATGCACTTTAATTTGCATGTGTCATTCTACTTTGCATTGCTGACTACTGACTGCAGCTTCCTACTCAGAATTTTTGCATTTTATTCTTCGATTGCTCAGGTCCCTTACAATAACAAAGACTGTCATTTTTAGTCCAGTAAAGATTAATGTAATAGCTTCTACTTCACAGCAAATAAATTAGTTAATCAACAATTATTTCCTCTCAAAGGCTTTCTTAGTATCTGATACACACTTAGACACAAATTTTGTATCTGTCACTAGCATTTAACAATTATAAATAAAAACCTAACTAAAATAATACAGAAAAATAATATTGATCAAAATATAGGAAACATAATACAAATAATCAAAGTTATATGGATAAAATAATTGATTTAGTTTTATTAGTTTCAATTAAATTAAATACACATTGCTATATATTTCCAATTTGACACATTTCTCTCATCTCAGGCTGCCAAGAAGCTTATGCTGAATGTCATCCTGTTGATTAATTCCTTGGGAAAAGGGTTCAGCTGATAAGAAACCAGTGATGGCATCAAAGGAAACTTTGTCCCATGAACAGAGAATTTGATCAGAGGTACTCTGGGCCTTAAGACCTTGGCAACAGATGGATTATGACTAAAATCTGGTAACTAAGGAAGGATTTTGAATGCAGCTTTAGATTTTCCATGCTTTGGTTTTGCATGTTTAATTTGAACTGTCTGAAAGTAGATTTATTTCTTTTGATATAGAATCTTCTGAAAATTGGGATCTTTTAGAAGGCAAAACTGTCCACTAGACTTGTAATTTTCAAAGTTTTCAAAACTGTCTTCCATTACCAGAGTAAGTATATCTTACTGCTTTTAAATTACTCATTTTTGCACAGATTTTCTTCAAAAGCATTCAGAAGGAAACCTCCCCTGTGTCTTCAGAAACTGAGATGATACATGGAGATGACAACTCATGACTTTTTGACACTTAAAGAAAGAAAGCTCATTGCTCTTCCCTCCTAGTCAGATGCTGGAGAACGGTAAGACACACCAAAGGTTGTTTGCCTCCGGAGAACTCTGCCTATGGAAAAGCTTCAAGCGCCAGAGAGAGAGGAGGAAAAAGAGAACGCATTTCTCGCCTTAATGACATGAAAATGAATCACACATTTTAAAATCCAGCAGTCCTTTTTTGATTCTTGGCCGCAGTTTTCTGGTAACACTTCTATCAGTCACATTCATTTGAAGCATGTGGCAACACGTATTGGAGATATGAAGACACAGTTTCTGCATTTGCAATTTCCCATCCTCGAAGTGTTTTTTTCATTCTTGTCGTAAGTCTGGAGAAAACCGTGTGATGTGTGAAAGATATTTCTCCCTTTTTTTTTCCTTAATTCATCACTGTTATTTTCTCTAGTTCCTCCCTTTGCCAGGATGCTAATATTTATTTGCTTCAAGGACGTCTTTCAAGCTTAATGAAGCCAACATCCAGTATCACCTTCAGTTAAGCCCTAGTTAAATGTAAATATCAACCAATATACTTCAGCAAAAAGGGAAAACTCATGCAAACATTGCAACATTAAAGCTTCTGTCCTTCACTCTTAAAACTGAATGGGTTTGGACTACATATAAAAGGAACCAAGAGTTAAATTAGCATAATAGAGTCACCCCTATTGACCCCTGTTGGTTTCAAATACAATTCAGTTTCAAGTGCTCGTTTGTCTAAACATATAATTGCGGGGAGAGGAAAAAAGAACACATGAAAAAATATCATTAAGACACCACTGGAGCAGCCTAAAAAAACCTGAACAATGAGTACAGAAGGAATGTTGTATGTTAGAAGTATGCAAAGCCCTAAACAGACAGTATGTGGGTAAATAAACATTGGGTGCACAAGTTCATTTATACATATCAATAAAAATGGAAATATAGAAGCTCTTCTAGATTATTATGGAAAAGCAGAAATGTGAGTTTAGGTATTTTTAAGTTCTTCCTCTTCATCCTATTTCTCACACACATAAAGTGCCAGTACATGTGCTTGAAACACTGTTGTGGCAGACTGGCATATAATTGACCGTGTAATGACTTCATACATGGACCTGATCCAGAATCTCAATAAAAAAGCCCTTGAAATGAAGCTTTATTCAGGTCAGTGGTGCTTCACAGAGGTATGTGAAGGCATTTCATCTGTGAAATAATACTTTCAGATGACAAAATACAAAGTGATCTCAATAAACTGGAGGTTTGGTTTGAAATAATCAAATGAAATTTAATAAAAACACGAAAGATACTCCATTTGAAAGAAAGAAATCCAGTACTGGGATAGAAAAAAAAATAAAAAAAGTATGCTACCACAAAGCAGCATCTGAAGGAATAAAGCAAATCATGTACATATTAAGAAGGAAAATTTTATATGGCTTTTTTAAAAAGGCATATTGCAATGTGAAATGTGTTACTAGAAGACTTGATTATAAGACAAACATGGAGTTTTTACCTGTAAGACTATAAGAAAGACTGAGACAAGCTAGAGAAAGTTCAAAGGATACTGGAGAACAGTAAGATGTTTAGGAACACATACTAAATAAAAGTTTAAAATAATTGGATTTATTAACCTAGAAAAGATTAAATAAAGACATGATTCTAGTCTTCAAGTAGTTATTGTTTTTACAGTAGCAACAAAGAATCAGTCATTCAGACAGTTCAATAAGGGTCAAACAAGAAGTAATTTTCTTAATTTGCAGCAGCAAAGATTTAGGCTAGATAACAAGGGGAAACTTTCTAACTAACAGTGAAAGGAAATATTACAACAGGTTGCCTAGATGGGCTGCAGAATTGCTTTTCTTTGAGATTATAAATCAAATATCTGTAGGAGGTGGCCTCACTACATATTACTCACCTTTTTCAGTGCAGGGTATGGGATTAGGAAGCTAATTAAGAACCTTTCCATCTTTACTTGCTGAAGATTTATGATACATGAGATCACGGGCTGTGATACAGAAACCTTTTCCTAAAGACGTGTTAGAAAAACTGTCACACTTAACTATTTGTATTTCATAAAGCAAGCATCTAAGCCTTATAGGTGAAGAAAACAAAACTTACTTTTTATGTTCCAAGAAGTAATATTCAAACTTCAGCTCAGCTGGATTTGGTTTCCTTTCTGCTGGAGGTCAATCAGGCAAAGGACAGTGACCTATTGGCCAGTTCCTAGAAACACAAATGCAAAGCTCTGCTCATGTTGGAACATTAAGTAGGAATTAGCATTAGCATGAACAGAGATTTTTCAAATTCCCTCAGAGACCAACAGCCTGACAGAAGTCAAATACCATTGTAAATCAGCAGGAAGCTACATGTTGAGACAGTATTTACCTTAGACCATTAAGTTCTTTCTAAAAAAGGAATCTTACCTTGTGTCATCCAAAAGTTATGCCTGAATATCTGGCATACGGCAGGATATTGCAGTTCACAGAGATGGGAGAAGCAAGTGATTTCTGCTGCTCTGGCTGGGAGTCAGGTTACTGCTGCAATGATCTTGTTTCCCTTGAGTGAAAGACAGAGATGAAGAGGAGAATGGGATGCTATATCTCAAATCAGGCCCTTATCTCCAGCCCCTTTGCTCTGTGTGTGCAGCCCAGGCACAGAATACAAGAGCATCTCAAGAGCCAAAGAATATAACATAAAAAATCAAGAAAAAGACAGGGAAATGCAGAGTATAAACTTGGGTCTTTTTTCAAGCACTTTATCGCTGATTAGAGATCTTCAAATTTCAGTCCCTCAGGCAGTCCTGCTTTGGGTACAGTTCCTATGAAAATCCCTCAAACTTCCATGAATAATGAAGAATCTGACTTTATCAAAAAAAAAAAAAAATGCTTGCTATGTAATTTTAAAATCCTGTCTATATGTTATGTATCTCTTCTGACAGCTCTTCACAAACTGTTTCCTAAGGCTGTTGCTCAGGTGGCAGCTGAGGGTGAGAGGTGTCCTGAACAGGTATGTGGGTCCCCCTGTAATCTCCCCACAGGCTGCTCTGGGCCTCTCCTGATCCCCTTGGGGCGTGAGGAACTCTCTGAGTCCCAGCAGACAGGCCTGACCTCCAGGAGGAGCAAGGGTGCTCTCAGGATATAACTATAACCAGCTGCCCAGTAAGACCTTTGAAATTCGTGACCCACCTCCTCAAAACTTCTCAGAGCCCCATCACACAGCTGTTAAGGAAGATTTCTGATCTGTGAACTCCACATATGCCGCATGCCCAGCATGAGCACTAAAATTTCAGAGTGTGCAATCATTAAGGTGAATTTTTGGAAGTGCTGATGTGCAGAAAAGTAACCTCATCCATTCCTTTATAACATCCACCTTGGATGCTGACACCAACAATCAGCAGCCTCATTCATGTGCTGCCTCTTCTCAAGAATTTGTGCAAATGGGCCCGGAATAGAAAGTGCACTGTCAGACTCCTCTGCAGACAAGGTTTATTAAACATGGTGTGAGCATGAACAGAGCTGCCTCTTTTGCATTTTGAGAAGGAGAAATTATGTCATCCATTAATAAGGATAATTCTGTCACTAAGGACTTCCTTTAAGACACAAGGTCAGGTTCTGCCCTATTGCATCTTTGGGAAAAATACCAGTGTAGATGGGTACAAGTGTTATATTTCACAGCAAGAGATGGAAAAAAAATATAAGCCTGAGCAGAATATATGTGGTTTTCCTCTGGCTTTGGCTCCTGCAGTAGCATGAGTGAATTTTAGACATTTTCAATTGGTGGATCTGCACATACTACAAGTTTATTGGAATTACAGAAGCCTGAAGTGAGCTATGGGCCAGGATCAATTTGGTAGCCAATACACCGAAACTGGAATAACTTATCTTGCTTCTCATTAGAGGAAAGTGTGAACTCAGAGACCCATGGAAGTGATGGTTCTTTCCTGCTGTGTTAATTGAGGAACACCTAATAGTTCACCACTGGAAATCCATAACACATTGTAGGGGTGCATGTTTCTGCAGTGGGTTTTGCTTTACCACTTGCAGTAAATAATGAAGTGAGTAAGTTAAGCGGAAACAAAACCCCTCAATGTCCACATATTTTCATTTTTGAAAATTTCTCTTTATATGTTCATAAGACAACTATTTTAAAAGAAAATACCATTGTCTTTTAAATAGAAAAAAAAGTCATATATTATGACAGTAGTAGAAAAAGGATACAAATGTCTTAGTATTTTGTATCTGATGCCTTCTTATCAAGCATGTTGGGGACTGTCCTAGGCTATTCTCCAAGCCAAAACAAACCACTTCCTTCCACTCTCTGACCCATGGGATTGTGCACACTTGGACCTTTCATAATCCAGACTTTTCTACTAAGCCTGTTGGGGCTTTCTCAGCAATCAGTGGAGAAACCACGACATACATACATCTTGATGACAACTTGTACCTGTGTAAGACAGATGACTAGAAGAGAGAAGACTAATTACTCTCTGGAGGTGTTTCTCCCCCTCTGTACTCAGTGTAGGGAGCCAAGAGGATGGTTTTAATTTAGACACTTAAATTTCAAGGAGATGAAGTTAGATTAGGTGAATCCCATTTATAATCCTTGTGGTTTTTTTCATTTCCTACAGATAGTTCCATTATCTGTAGGATAATGGAGACAATCTGGAGATGGAAGTTTTCTTTCAGTGGGGCTTGTAGGAGTGAGCTTTTCACAACTGTTTTAGCCAAAACAACTTTTTTCCTTGTTTATGAGTTCTAGAAAAAGCTATATAGTTCCCACAATAGAAGATGTACACTATTTATATTTCTTTTCAGATGTTTTCTCTTTACCACAATACTTTTTATCTTCCATGAGGAAATCCTTATTAGCCAATAGGGAATCAAAACCTTGGAGATGTGGCTTAGGTAATGAGTTATATGTCATCTGACCAACAAAACCCATCTTTGACAACTATCAAGTATCTTCACTGTCCTTGGTCCTCAGTGGGAAGATAAATTCAGTTTTAAAGATAAACTATCTGAGGCCACTCTTACTCATAAAAGAACTATGGTTTGTAAAGTTAAATAAAGCTAAGTTTTCCTTAAATTACAATAAGCATCTACACTAAGTTTAATCACAGAAAATGAGATGTAATTACAATCTTTCTTCATTGAGATTTACAGTATTTGTCCAAATCTGGGCCAGAGATGGTGGTCATGGAGTGATATTCCACATTGTTGTAAAAGCTTTTAGCCACGTTTCTTCTGTACAACTTTAAAAAAAAAAAAAAAAAAAAAGAAAGGGTGTTATGACTTTTTTTTGTATTTTAGTTCTGCAGGGTTTTTTTGGCCTTGTTAGTTAATTTGCAGAAAAATCTAGTAAATAAAATTAACTTCTGTCATATGTTTCTTTCATGGTAGGCCACTGTCTGAATTCATATCATTGCTCCAAATAGAATAGTGCCAGTTCTTAATTTCACATCTCTAGCAGCCTTTCCTTGTAACTCAAAATGACTCTGATGATCATGTGTCTCCGAATGAGTGAAATGCACCCCTGGTGAAATGCATGGTGATTTTTTGAATAGGAAGATTGTCAGGTGCTGGCTTTCTCTGAGACAGTGATGGGGTCATGAAGGACCTGTTTTGGTGATAACACAAATTTTGCCTCATTTTGCTATCAAGGGAGGCAGGAAGACAGAAGGATGGGAAGGGAGGAAGCATCTGTCTACATTGCTAAATAGTACAGTCTATAGAAGGGATTTGAAAGGTGTAGCATTTAATGCTGCAGACCTTTCATTGCTGTAGGCTTATTTAGGGGACTATGTTTGGGATTAGTTTCCATTTTTTTTCTCTGAATCAAACACCTATTAGTGGCAGAAGCACACTGAGTGTATTGGTCTGGCATATTTCTTGTTCTAGCTTTATGGGTATGGTTTGCATGTTCTGAAACCACCAGTGTGAAGTGAATTATGCCAACTGAGCAAAAGCAGGAGATCACCTCCAAAAAGTATCTTCCTGGTTCAATGCAAAACACTGATGTAGACATGAGTTCTCTTTCAAAAAAAGGAGAAAGCTTGGTGTCTCATTGCTGATTCAAGCCATGGTGTCAGCAGAACCTCTCCCAAAGCCATGCCCAAGATCTGCAGAAGAATGAGACAAGTAGCCACAGACAAAAAACATTCATCACTGAGGTCCTTTGTCAAGCAAAGTTGTTCTTTTCTGGTGAGAGATAGCTGGTGTGCAGGCTTGAGCTCTAAGGGCAAGTGATCAAGAGCAGGAAAAACACTGGCAGTCAGCATAGACTGCAGGGCTACAGGGTGCTGGGAGTGGCTTCTTCCCACTGTCAGACCACTCTGTCGTTCTTAGCTGAGGAAGGATGACTGGCTAGTGCTGTATCTTTTGGCTCTCACCCTTTTATTTGTCCAATACATGTCTCTTCGATGCAGCTCATGCAGCACCCTCCAGGATCAGGGCATGGATCTGGGAAAATGAAAGCAAACTTTCATTCATTCATTCAAATTCACAGACACTGCTGTCTCAGGAAAAACACTCAGCATGAGAACGGGCACAGCCAGCACATCAAAGTTCCCGGAGGTGGGAAGGAGGAGGTTAATAGCACAGCATAATCTCTTGGTCTATGAGACAGCATAGCTGCTTTCTTTCTATGATGCCAGTGCTGCAAAGAGGGAGAGGGGAAAAACTGCAGAAGAGTTGTCTGCTTGTTAGGCCTCCTTACAGTTGGAGGAGATACAATGGCTTCTTCAATTTTCTTGTTTCCAAATAATGGAAGTTGCTCTTCTGTTCCTCATTTTACTGCTGTGTTTGCTGTATACTGATCACAAAATACTTCATGTCAGTGTGTGTGTATGTGTGTGTGAAGAAAAGATAATTTTGGAGGAAATAAATCTCCTTTTTCTGGAATCTGTTTCCTTTGAAAAACTGGCAAGAGCAAAGCACTTGCAGGGTACTGATCCTAGTTTTTTAATTTTCTGTGCATTTCTGTACCGAGAGAGAAAAGTTTACTTACTGCCTGTGCTTAATCTGGTGCTGGGATTGGGTATTATGCAGATATTTTGACCTTTGTTCTTTAAGAGTTTAATTCCAGACAACATAGAAAGAGTATATTCTTTGATGACTTTGATCATTTCTTACAAGTCTTGACTGTCTTCAGGTCACATGCATGTACACATAAACATATATAAACCATGCAGAAGCAGACTGAAACACAGGCAAATTTGATGACAGTTCTTTCTCAGAATTCACAACAGAGCTAAACTTGTTCCTGTGTTTTCACTCTCTGGGATTTGACATGATAACAGCATATATCCAGGCACTTTTTCCAGGTGGTCTGTTGTTTGTAGTGCTTACACTGTCTGTAACTAAGCTTCAGGAGTGAAAAGTGCAAGCGGGTACCAAGAAGGCCAGAAGGATTAAGATGGGTTTGGATGGTTGAACTTTATCCTTCTTTCTTGATAATTTGGAGAGAATGAGGAGGAAAACTCAAAATCGTTTCTCAAGCATGCAAACAACTTTTACTTCCAGGTGTCTTGCAAACCTGATAGATTCACAGGTGCCACGGACAGAAGTAAAACACACATCAGTGGAGCTAGAGGATTTATTAAAACTTGTGCAGAATTGCTTTACCTGGCTCCATCTTTCCACAAAGAGATTCTAACTTATTCTGAGGTTACCTGCTCATGCACAAATAAACATGTGACAGAAGAAAGACTGAGGGTGGATTTGAATGACTAACGCATTGGGAAGTGAGAACACTGCTCCGCTTCTCACAGACAGTAGAAAGCTGGCACTCTGTAGTCCTCCTAACATGACTCAGGGTGGAGTGTGAAAAGGAAGATGTCACACAAATTCACCCATTTGAATCAAGGCATTCAAGCAGTGAATTAGCTGCTTTATACACCAACTCCTGATGGAACTAAGCAAACACAGGGGCTGCTAGCTGGCATCCCTCTTCCGGCAGGTAACCTGACGTGTTCTTCCAGTAGCTACTTAAACACAGAGGGTGAGGGACTACTCTCAGTGGAGTCAGAGGCAAACTTCACACTGGAAGCAATCTTGACCCTCTTGAAATAAAAAGGTGACAGCAAAATTGTAGAGGGCGAAACTCTGCTGATAACTCAGGACTGAATCAAAAAGGCATTTGACCCTTTTGAGTGTGTTCAAAGCCTTGCCTAGGTGAACAGGAAGGGTCTCTTGTTTTCACTTGCAGTCTAGCATTTACTTTGCCAATCAATAGTTCAAGGCATGGACCTTTCACTGGCAATATCTGTGATCAGTGGTTGATGACTGAGTGTCAAATTCATGCAGACACATATGCCCAAGGTGGGCAGTGAAATAACACTAATTACAAAGGCAGGTTATTGGTAAGATGAGGGAGCATAAACACTGCATTGCAAGTTAATCTCAAAAAAATACAGGCATAAACAGTAAACAGGGAACTCGTTATGATTAAGGAGTTAGACTGGCCTCACTCTGTATCACTACATAGGAATTTGCAATAAATTCATAACAGACAAACCTTTAGTAATAGAATCTTCTTAGTAAAATGCAGAAGTCTGGAGCTTAAGTAAGAACAGTTTACTAGGTCCACTAGAAATCTCTCCCAGAGCTGAGCTAATTATCTACCTCATGTTGGGTGTTTTGGTGTAACTTAAAAAGGATTAGCTTTCTTGTCTCTATTTAGTCTCCAACTGCACTCTCCTGCTGAGACCTCCCCAGACCACACACACCCATCTCTGTCTCTGCAGAAGGTCTCAGCAGCAGCTATTTGTGTGATAATTCATACTATGAACCAAATGGATGGGAAAGCAGGGATAAACAAGATTAGCTCCACCATATGGCCTCAGACACATTACTCCCCAAAACCAAATCAATATGCTGACTGTGAGACTCTTGCAGTCATAGCTCCATCTCTGGAATGCTTCTGTGTTTGTGGACAGCTCAGCACTATGGCAGCTGGTTGAGTTGGCTGACTCCATCATCCTGTCTGTGCTATCAGTGCAGACTGTCCTTGCATTCAGATGCCAGTCTCCAACCTAAGAGTTTTATTGGCAAGAAGGATGCACAGGAAAACTGAATAATTAATAAGAAAATCATCCAAAAATACTCTGACTGGATATCAGAAAAGGGTCTACCCCCAAAAATCAAAATACTTTTTTAAAGAGAAAAAAAAAAAAAGTTTTGTTGGAAATGTTTCTGCAGTGCCTTAGGGGAGGTGACTCCCTAATCCCTGATGGTCCATTTCTGCTCTGCAGACAATCTCTTTAGGTCAAACTCTGATTCCCATGGGACATCATAAGCCTGTCCTCTTGAGGTTTGTGCATTGTGGGAGCTGACAGTCAGCAGTGCAGTCAGTTGGAAGCAAAGACCTAGAGAAGAGGGTACCTACTGCATTCAGACACCATCAGTGACAACTGTCATAAAGCATTTTTACATTCAAAATATTTGGGATAGATGGGAAACTTATTTTGGAGGGGATATCAAAATTATCCATCAAAAGCAGATATATTTTATAAAATGCTTCTGTTAAAAAGTTAGTTTTCCAAAGAGAAACAGTTTTTCTGGAGATTTTCTGTCCAGATAGACAATATATCAGCCAGCACCAAAGGAAGGCTTAGGCTGTCCAAGCGTTTGACACAACAAAAATATTGTGACACCTGCTCAGAATAACTTCTAAATCTAGTAGATTAGCTGCTAAATTTGCCTGCTAAAAAGCATCTTAATTTTACTGGAACATAGGTGGTATTCTATTCCAAGGATAGAGTTCATAAGCATTTGATAAAATTTGTTGGTAGAGAGAGGTAAGATATTCAAAGAAGTTCCACCAGCACGGTGAAAGGCAGCTTCTTAGGCAGTGGGAGAGAGGGAAGCCAGAGCCACCAAACACAGGCCCTGCCCCAATATTCAACCATTCATAATTTTGAAAAGCCACCGTATGGCATCCAACTTACCCAAAAAAACCTCTAGAGGAGTCAGGAAGGAGTTAGAAGCTGTGTGAGCTGCGCAGGGGGAATGTTAAGGGCACAGACACAAAGAAAATCAGTCTTCAGGGTGGCCCATTATTCCTCTATCAGGTGTGCAGTTGGCAGCTCAGCGACCTGCATATCGTGCATGCTGGAATGAAGGGTTCATAACCTCTAAACACTTTCCAATACTGCTGTTAATATGAGCGGTTGGATCTTGTAGTTTTTATACCAGAAGTATTAGACATATTGCAGAGCAGGAAAAAGAATAAATTATAACTTTTCTGAAGTTTCTGAGACACGAAATCATGCGTCGTGAATTCTTCATAGAGATGTCACTACTAGCCATCTTCTGTTTTATTTCTAGCTACAACACTTAGTTTCTGTGAGAAATGAATGAATATGTTAGCCAAGAATTTCCGAAGCAGTGAGTCACTTAAGATTGGCGAAGGAGAGAGGCTGGGGAGCAGTAGCTCCTTCCACATTAGTATCACCTGGCTCAGAGTGCCTACTCCAGGCTACATGATTGGGTAAAAATGCCAGCACACACATTTCTCTCCATGTTCCTTTCCTCCCAATCTACGGTCCAGACACATCCATCTGACAGGTTTCCATTTTTAAGCTTCCTAGTCAATTAATTGGCACATTCCTTTAGACCTCTCAGGTCCGGCATGCACACATGCCAGTTATTTTTAGAAATCTGAACTGCTGCTTTTCATGAGTAGAAAATTCACATTTTAAGAAAAACCATCACAGTTGTTTTGTCTTGAAAGAAAATGCATCACCAGGAGCCAAAGGCTGAGGTTTCGCAGTTTTGTGTTTGCATTGCGTAGGTCAGCTGCAGAGTGGCTGAAGGCTGTGACATTTGATAGGAAATTGGTAGGCACATTTCAAAACAAGATGAGAGAGCAGGGCACTTCCTTATCAACCTGGCAGAGAGGCCTGGTGATATGTTCAGAATTATCAGGCATGTCCATGTTTCTTTATCTCCTTTCTCTCTGAGTTCCATCTCAGGGATAATAATTAACATTTACCAACAGCCTCTTTTAGGAATTTACTTCTTGGGATTAAGGAGATTTATTAGCCCAAAACCTCTGATGTACTCAGACTCCAACTGTGCATAAAAAGAGTTATTCATTCTCCAGGCATGTCAGTCTGGCACCTCTCACCAGTGCTACAAGCATAAAGAAGAACAATGTGGAATTATAATCCAAGAAGATAAAGGGCCAAATAGAAAGGGCCCTCTCTCAAAATATTTGCTTTTTAAGCATTACACCTGTTATCATTCCTAGCTTAATGAATGGTAGAAAGACAGCCAAAGAGCCTTTGGGGGAAAAAAAAAAAAAAAAAAAAAAAAAAAAAAAAAAAAAAAAAAAAAAAAAAAAAAAAAAAAAAAAAAAAAAAAAAAAAAAAAAAAAAAAAAAAAAAAAAAAAAAAAAAAAAAGAGTTAACTGTGTGATTCACTTATTGCTTCTTTGAGTTTGTATCTAACCACAACTCCAGTGCAGGAGAAGCTGAACCCCCAATAGTCCCACCCCAAACAAAGCTTAGCTAGAATAAAACTGGATGCAGTCTGGTCTCTGCAGCTTCCCACTGTATTTGCAGCACTGATTCCAAATTGGACATACAGCCCTGAATGAAGCCTAAACATATTCCTGAAATTATAGTAGAGATACAAGGGTCCTACTGAGTCCTCTTCCTACAGCTTCTACTGGGAATCATTTATTCAAGGCAACCTTCCTTCTAAATATGTTTGAATAATGCTTCATTTGAGGTAGTTCTGCAACAACAACAGAGCCAATTAGGACAGAGATGGAGTTTACAGCTCACATTTTAACAACATGGCAAGGGCTAAAATGTGGTTCAGCTCAGCCTTAGTGCTGTTGAAAGCTCCCTGCTGATGGAATGAGGTGTTGCAGGGGAGGCTCAGCCCTGACTGAGAGCATCTGATCTGGAAATCAGCAGGCAGCTAAAAAAGATGGAATCTGCATGGATATTTTTACGTTAATTTTCCACCAGGCAAGAAATTACAATTTTAGAAGCACCCAAGATTATACCTATATGTCATAAAGCAGTGCAGCATGAAGATACCTGAGCAAGTGCTGAACAAACAAGCTTTATTGTGGAGCTCCACTGTGACTAATTAACACAGCTAGAAGTTGCTATATTAGTCTGGGCAAACTGCCACGCAATCCTACTATACTGCTTTTTGTATCCAAGCAAATTACATTAGAGCTACCTTAGGCAGCTGGAATGCAATACACTTTTAGGGATGGAGGAGCCTTACTCCCACAAATTATTAGAGATGCAAGGCTCACAAAAGTCTAAGTCACCCCTGAATTCTATTTTAAAGTAGGAATAAGTTTAAGGGAATAAGGTACTTCAGGAAATTGGTCTCTACACATTCTTTATTTAGTAAATTCTCACTGTACTATCCACTAAAATTCTTTAATCATCCTGTCTGATTTAGGTAAAGGTTGTCTGTGCTTTAGGAATATGAAAACAAATAACCCCTAAGAAACCCACAGAAAGGTGATTCTTTCATTTTAAAGGTTACTTATATCATTAGTAACTGATTAATATTTTTTCATCTAACATTCCTTCCAGGAATGAACTTAGTTTTTACCACACTCCTGAGCCAAGGTCCTACTCTACTACCATAGTTTTTCAACATTCCTTTTAAGGGCAGTGTAATTTCTCCTAACCTATATTTTTGCAAGTAGCAAAGAAACTACACCCTGTAACCGGCTGAAGAAGGTGACACTTATTATCTTTGAAACTTTGGTAATTGCAGGTTTCATGAACATTCCTGAAGAAATGTTTATCCTCAAAATAACTGAGACAATGCAAGTTGTTCAATGGATCCTTGTGTGGGAGTATGTTAAGAAGAATTGTTCATTGAAGCTTACAAATATGATGAGCTGTTTTAATAAAACAGCAGAAACAAGAACTACTGAGGGAGGAAAAGGGATCTGCCTGTCTCCTCTCTGCCAAGATGCTGTCAACCAAAATTAACAACTCCTATTTCAAATTGCAATGTTTCAATGAAAGGACTAATCCCAACCCCTGCACATCTGTGTGAGACTGACTGAATCTACAGGACTGATCAGAGCCTGGAAACAATTCTCAGCTTTCCAGGCCATGAGGTCTCTGCTGGAACAGCAAGCAAAGGTGCTGCAGGTAACCAGCTGCTTGTTTCTGAGAAATGAAGCTGTAGCTGCTGGGAGCTGATCCAAACCCATCACCTAATTTGATAAAAGCTTTCCAGAGTTTTTGCTATCACTTACAGTTTCTGATACTATAATGCACAGCAGTTGCATTCAAATCACTAATATAAGTGCCTGACTTAAACATCCCAGCATTTTTCAAAGAAGAGTGATGGATGTGTTTATTTATTTATTTATTTGCTTATTTATTGAT
Source organism: Empidonax traillii (assembly GCF_003031625.1). Taxonomy (NCBI): domain Eukaryota; kingdom Metazoa; phylum Chordata; class Aves; order Passeriformes; family Tyrannidae; genus Empidonax; species Empidonax traillii. Next base: position 219,101 of record NW_020956013.1, read on the forward strand.
ACTTGTTCTCTGGAGCTGACATATTTGCTCTTTATATAATAAAATATGAAAAGATGCTGCAGATACCAGAGGCATCTAGGTAAGACATGTTTGAAACATCTTTTTCATACTCAGAAGACAGGAGAGAAAAAAAATTTGTTATTCATCTTTCCTACTACAGATCTGTCTTTGAGTTAAATCCTATTCCCAGCATAAACAGTTTACCTATTATTTTACCTACCCATGGCTATTTTTCTGCTTCAGACTTTCCAGCACAGTAAGTCATCAAAACCACCACAGTACCTTTGATACCAAAGGTCGAGCTGTTTTGTAAGTTACTGAGGTAGGAAATGTAGTGATGGAACATGATCTCAGCACAGTAAGTGCTGTATAGATGCTTACAAGCATACAGGATAAAATCTGAGGCAGGAATCAGTAGATGGACAGGAGAGCACAGAGAAAACATGTTAATGACATCCTGTTAATTAATATGGTAGAATGCTATCACAGCACATAAAAAGTGTAACTACAGTCAACCTTTGTGTACATCATGACAGAAAGTTGTTTTAAGAGGGAACATAAAATGTCATAGCAGATATTCAAATACCACTTCCCAGCACATCTAAGCACTGTTCTAAGCATGAAGGTGCTCAATCTGAAGCTGACTCACTGAGGGCTCTGAGAAACCAAAGTAAAAGGAGAAACCCCACTCACTTTTCCTGGAATGTATCCCATGGAGGGCTACTTCATCCAGTGTGCAGCTCCACTGTATGAAGTCAAGGTGGCTGGAATTCCCAGAGCACCTAGGAATGGGAAGCAAGCCTGCTGTGGCCACCCTCTGAACGCACACATAAGCAAGATAAGAATCCAGCATCAAAAGGCCCAAGGACATTTCCTTGCCCTCAGCATTTGTGTGCCTTCCAAAGCAATATATGTAACAATAGCATCACATCAACTGGGAAAAAAAAATAGACAAGCTTCACAAGCTTTCTGTGCCTCAAAGCAGACCTCATTTTTCAAGTAGATCAGTCTAATAAAACTCTCTAAACATTATTTCTTTGACATCCATACTTTAGATTAGTTACAGCACCACTGGTATTACTTAAAGCTGGGTATTACTACACTTCTGTTCATAAAAGATGTTTATGAGCCCTGAAACTAATCATCTGAGTGTTTTCAAGGAAATATTTTATTTTTCTATTTACTTCAAAACCATTATCAGGGAACAAAATAGCAGGTTGATATGGAAGTTGGGAATGTTGAGCTATATTATTCCACTTCTGATAAATAAAGCATTATTTGTGCTCTACATTACAGCATTTGTCATTAAACATTGGTATTTTCAAAACATTTTACTTTATGGCTCGTGTAAGCAGTAAAAGAAACACCAATGCCCGCTTCTTTCATAGATTTACTTGACCTAAAGATTAGTGAGGGACCTGTAACACTTTCACTGCTGCTATTTGTAGCCATTTCTAATGAATGTCTCCTGAGATTCACAATTTGGGAGAGTTGTGGTGGTTTTTTCCATTTTGTTTTTGTTAAAAAGCTTGCTTGCAAGGTGTCATTTTTCCACCTATGAACTGCAGTTGTAACTAAATCTCAAAGGTGATGCCCATCTATTTTTCTTAAGTAAAAAGAAGCATTAAGACGATGCCTAGCAGCAGTGGGACACAGCTGCAGTAGAGTATCATGATAAATTCCTACTTGCTCGCTGAGTAGCAGCAAATATAGTGCTGTCTTTCCCCTTAGCAAGCAATTTAGAGATGATGATGTCTATCCTGAAAGATCACAGTCCAAGATTTTAGACGGTGTAAAGGAACATTTTCACAAAGCTCGGTGGGGTGGTTAAGACTGTCCAATAAGCTGGTATTTTACTGTTGGATAATTTTTTCTATCCTTCATTTTCATGTCCTAAGTGATCATTTCCTGTAACACCTCAGTTAAGGTCATACCCTTGAACATTAGCCTGGAGATAAGCCTACACAGCAGTGTTTGTTACTGGGGCACAGACTGGTGTGCAGCAAAGAGGGTGCCCTATAAGAAGAAATATAGCCCTTACCTGGAACCAGATGGATCAACACAGCACCTTTCCTGCTGCCTGGGTTTGAGGAGGAGTTTCAAGACTGGGCATCACAATCAGGACTTAAATATTTGTGAATAACACCATTTCTTTTCTACCAAAAGGCAAAGGGAGTGTGGAAAGAAAGCAGGTTCTTTTCTCTGTAATCCACAGTAATCTATAATAACATTTAAGTTTAAAACAAGAGTTTCCCGGTGCCATTATGATTGGAAAAATACAAGTAAATTCTGCCAATAAGAGCTCTGCTGGTAAAAGTCTGTTCAATTAAGAACTCAATATCACCACAATATCCTTGGCTTTCCATAGCTGGTGATTTGTGTTTTCATACCATACGCCAAACAGTAAGTGGAACTTTTTAAGGATGAATGTGAAATTACAGCCATTTTGAATATGTTTTGAACTATCCTGCATAATTGTTAGGTCAGCGTGAAGGATTCTAATGCTCAAAAACCTAAATCAAGCCAAAGTTTCTTCTAGTGGGACTTCTGAGTTCTGATACAAAGGAACTCCCCAAAGTGTCACATCATTGGTAACAGGAGAAAATAAATTGCTTCTGAATCAAAGATGCATTCAGCAATCATTGGATTAGGTGCTAGTTGAAGCTCCAGCAGATAATAAAACATGACTATAAACAACTACCTCAGCCTTATCTTTCAAAAAATCATAAAGTCAGAATGTAGTTTCTTCCAAACAAATAAAGAAAGCATTTATAGCAAAATATACTCCCTAATGAGTAAGACATGCAGTCAGCCGCAATCTCAACCATGATCCAGACTCCATTCATTTTTTTTCAAGGAAATACGGGGGTTGTTTATAAAAATACTGAACCAAAATATTTAGGTTATCACTTGAAAGGGTACCTCCACAGAGATTAGGCCAGGAAAGTTGAAAGCCTAGAGGTTGTTCTACAAATATGTATGTGTCTATAAATATTCCAGCATTTCCTGTAATTAGTGTTGCTCGATACTCCCTCTTTCAGGATCTTTTATTAGTTGTTCGTAACTTTCCTAAACATCTCGATTAAGGCTTTTTCCCTGCTAGTGCAATACAGGCAGACTCAAAATTAATTTTTTTCAATCAAAACAGCTAAGCCTTTAATGAGAATACTGTTGCTCAGTATGAGAAAAAACTAGAAGCACATTTTTTTCCTAGAAAGATTAAATAGTTCTAGGGTGCTTTGTGGAGGAATTTGAAAATTTGAGCTCTTCTACTCAGTGTGTATAAGAAAACCTACAAGGAGACAAGCAAATTACAGGTCTTGGGAAAAAAGAAAATCTCAGTTCATGTTTGCCTAAGAGGGTATATTCTGAGCCTGGCAACTGAAATTAGCAATAACACAATCCTGACCATGCCTCAGTCCCAGCAAGGACTGTCTGTACTTGAGTGTCCCAGCCATTATTTCGCACATAGCAAACAAGGATGACCTAAACACCTCCCATCTCTTTGGCCAGACAGTTTCATCTTTACTCTTCCCTGTGACTTCCCTCATTTTTTACCTTTTCTCATCTCTGGACCCCAACTCAAGCCTCTTATTGGACCAAAGACCCATCCAGTACTGACCTAACCCCCCACTTCCTTCCCCTTCTTGGTCTTTTGGGCCAGTCTTTTTTCCTGAACAACTTCTATCTCTGTCTCTTCCCCTAGTGCACAAAGATCTTTCTTTTTTTTTCACTTTGATGCTATCTCTTATTCCCTTTGATCTGCAGCTCTAAGCCATCCTATCCATATATATTCCAGATTCCGGATTCTCATGCTAACCCCCATGTTGTGCACCAACAAATAGGCTTGCAAAAAATTTCCAAACTGTCTCACTACCTGAAACTCCATCTCTCTGTGGTACTTTTTCCATTTTACACACCCCAGCCGTCCCAGTATCCACTCGGAATCAATCAGTTCCAGTTCCTCCTCCAAATGCCCAGACCCACCAGATCTTTTGACCTAATATATGCATCTAGATTTAGGGTTGGGAGGTTTTTTTGTTTGGGTTTTTTTTTTGTTGTTCTTGTTTTATTTGATTGGTTGATTTGTTTATTGGGGGTTTTTTTGGTGTTTTTGTTTGGTTTGGTTTGGTTGTGTTTGCTTTTGTTTTCTGTTTTGTTTGATTGGTTTTTGTTTTGACAATTTTAAAAATTTTTCTCCTTTATTCTGCCTGAGTCCAAAAAGAATTATTGATGATATAGAAGACTTCAGTTTTCTGACTAGCATTTAGCCAACTGCTCTTATCAGCAGAGGTGATGGGTAAATTTAATATCAGATGGTGTTACCAGGCCCGCCACATGCACTGTGTACGTGTAAACACACATGTATGCAACATACAAACAAATACCCTACTGTGCACATGCAGATGTTTTCTTCCAACTACTTTCATCAGAAGAAGCCTTATCTGTCTAGAAAGATGCAGCTGCCACTTGCCCTGGATTTTGTTGATACACCAGAACTCTTTGGCATTGCTCCACTGATGCAGAGAATCACAAACGCTGGTTATACCAGTTTACAGCTGCTTTCCATCATCTAAGGTGCACCACAGAGAAAGCTCATACTGGCAGATCTGGTCTTATCTTTATTTTCAGATGCTTGCAATCCTGATAATTCTGTCCTTTCCCTGATTATCCTTATGTAAACGGCCTTTAGATTTTAGATGAGGAGACAGATTTGCACTGTGATTTTTCACTCTGAAAAGTGAGACTCATCCAAGAACAAGTTTCTTTGGAACATGCCCAGGTAAAATTATCCTGCCCTAAAAAAATATTATGAAACATTTTCAGATCAGTATTTTGTTATTAAGACTAGGCCTTTTCTTCTAATAACTTGTAGAAGGAATTAACAGCAAATTCAAAAGAGCTGGATATGAAAATCATGATGAAGTGCAATATTAACTAGGTTTGGAGACTGAATGATGGCCCTCAATCACATAAATTTGCACCTACATCATGAAAACTGTGGGATGTATAGTAGATTGCTAAATGGAATCTGTGTAGATATTCACTTTTAGTACTACTGAGAGTTTCATATTCAACCTGGTGTCCTCCAGGGACCCCCAGATCCTTCTCTGACAAGGTCCTTTCCAGCTAAGAGGCCACCAGCATATATTAGTGAATGGGATTACTCTTCCCCAAGTGCAGGACTTTGCCCTCCTCCTTGTTGAACATCATGAGGTTCCTATGAGCCCCTTTCTCCAGCCTGTTGAGGTCCCTCTGGATGGCAGCACAACCCTCTGGTGTATCAGCCACTCCTCTCAGTTTGGTATCATCAGCAAACTTGATGAAGTTTTGGAAAGAAGCTGACTCTGCCCCATCATCTGGATGTCAAACAATGCTTGACCCAGTATTGATCCCTGGGGAACTGTCTCCAGCCAGACTTTGGATCACCACCCTCTAGACCCAGACATTCAACCACTTTTCAACCCACCTTATTGTCTGCTCATCCAGCCTATACATCAACAGCTTCTCTATGAATGTCTTATGGGAGACACAACCAGAGGTCTCACTAAAGTCCAGGTAGGCCATTCCCAGTGCTTTCCCCTCCTCTAACAGTCCAGATTTCATCATAGACATTTTTTAAGTTGGTTGAGCTCATCCTTCCACTTAGTGATGCCATGCTGGCTACTCCTGAGGATTTTGCCAACCTCACTGAGCCTGGAAATGGTTTCCAGGGTTAGCTGTCATCCTAAAACCTAAATTCAGCGAAGATCTAGGAAGATAAAAAACTGTACAAACTAACTTGGAGCAAAAACATACCACTGCACAGTTCTGTCCACACCTGCCTACTAACTCATAACAACTGAGAGACTTACATGCTGTGTAATTCATGCACTCATCCAATTCAAACATCTACAGGAAAGGACAATTCTAGAAAATCCTACAGTTAAAAATATGGGAGTTGGTATTTTTAGAACGAATTGGCACTAAGTATATATCACAAAGGTAATTGAATTGGTATAGGTCAGCTTGGAGTTTTTAATAGGTTCATCCTACAATGTATATATTTAAACTCTGCTCTTTTCATTTCCATTGGAATAAGCACTGTGTAAACATATTGAAAGACATCAGGTAGCATTTCTAAGTGTGGCTGCAACACAATAACCTGCAATCCAGTTTTACCATAAAAGTTCTGGCCCAGTTTGAATAGGTTTTTAGTACTTATTGAACTGCAAAAGTTTTGCCCAAAACACTTTGCTGTAAGGAGAAACTTCTAGGGCCAGTTATGCCAGCCTTCCTCGGGTTTGTGGCTTCTGGACAGCCAGCTTTATTAAAGCATCCAGCTGGATGCTTTAGTTATGGCTTGAAGCCATGAGACAGGCTCCCAGGATCTGAGAGGCACTTCAGGTTTCAGTAGGCTTGTGGCAACTGAGGCTTTCTGCAGTTCAGTTTAAAAGCCTAGCTCCATTCAGGTATTTTCAGGCTTTCCAGGGCCAACACATCAGGTCCTTGAAAGCCCTTTCTGAAACTCTAAAGCTTTTGAAAGTGTCTTTGTGGACAATGCAAGAAATTTAATGTACTTGATCCTTTTGCAGGTCATAGTACAGCTGTTGAACTGATGAAAACATTAGGCAGAAATCTTGCAGCCTTAGTCTCACCCTGGATCAAGCTAAATTAAAAAGGGAAAAGAAAAAAAAAAAAGTGAAAGAAGGAAAATAGTCACTTTTGAAGCAGAATTTCACTGTGCAGCACCCCGTAGCAGCATTCAGGTTCAGGGAGGTGGTCCAGTAGTCTAGAAACTGTATATGGAGATAGGAGGTACCTAGTAACCTAGAAATAGTATAAGGAGATAGAAGAGACAGCTCAACACAAATCCCATTTCTTTGTGAATAGACATTGATCCCCATCCTCAAAATAAGCTTTAAGCATCACTTCCAAGGTAAGTAGGGACTAGACTTCTGTTGAGAACTGCTTTAGCTATCTAGGTTAAAGACTCCTCACTACATTTACTTCCATCTCAGTCAACTTTAATGGTCCCATTTGCTGTGAGGAACCTTCAGGGGGAGCAGTTCAGAGTCCCTTTTCCTATGGCAGTATATTTTCCTTGTACATGACAGCTGTAAGTTCAGTTTACAATCTTCCTTGTTTGGGGAAGAGAAGGGGCAGGTGCTGATCTCTTCTCTGTGGTGACCAGTGATAGAACCTGAAGGAATGGCCTGAAGTTGTGGCAGGGGAGGTTTAAGTTAGATATTAGAGAAAAGTTCTTCCCCCAGAGGGTGTTTGGGCACTGGAACAGGCTCCCCAGGGAAGTGGTCACAGCACCAAGCCTGACAGAGTTCAAAAAGTGTTTGGATGATACTCTCTGACAAGCGGAGTGACTTTTAGGGATGATCCTATGCAGAGCTAAGGGCTGGACTCAATGATCCTCGTGGGTCCTTTGCAACTTAGCACATTCTGTGATTCTGTGATCTTTCCCAGGAAGTGGAGGCATTCGAGCCTAAAAAGCCTTTCTGCACCTCATCTGAATACAGTAAAGTTACTGGGAAACCAGGAACACTCCTTTTTTTGCCCCTTATCTGTACATGTGGGTATGTGAGGACTGCTGCCACACTGAGATGGGTTAGAGGCTTGTATTTTGCTTGTTACTTGGGGTGATGTGTAGCCATGGGATTCAGTATCTTCCCAACACTGTCAGTGATTCACTGGCTTTCATATGCTGAGTACCACAAATACATGGACTTGACAGACTCTTGCATAGGAAGTTGAGCTATTACTGACTTAATCATCCATTGGTTAAGAACGAGGGATCTTAAGATTAATATCTTTGTCATAGCTATCAGAGCATCTGATAGTTTTACATCTAGGCATGTGCCATTTTGGAAATTAACTTGAGGATGGTCTAAATCTTACTGAAAGCCTTTAGGGTTTGTTTTCCCAAATGTTTCAGTCGTATTTAAATACACTCTAGGCTTCTAAATCGCATTGGCATGTCTAAAAATTTTGCTGAGAAGCTCTGTGAAATATATGATGCGTATTTAAAAATGGCAATATGAAAGAGTTTGCTGAAGCTACAAATCTGTCCAAGTTTCAGAAGCTAAGAACATTGTTATTGACTAGCTAGGCAGAATAAGATTTAAATGCCAACTTTTCTCAAAAAAAATCAAGCGACCTTCAAATCCAGCTATTTACAATTAATTCCAGATAAGTTCTGTTAAGAATAGAGCTGTAAAGAGGACAAATCCTATATATAGGTCACTATTTGCTTGCAGCTGTTTGTGAAAATAAGAATGCTGGTTTTCACATGTAGCATTAAATGTGAACAAATATATTGATCACAGGACTGCAGTATAACCAGAAGAATATGCTGATTTCCCCTGTGGAGAGGAGTTAGCTAATACTGCAGAATTTCTTAGTCTAAAGATATGACAAATCTCTTCTTGGCAGCAGTACTGTGAACCGTCAAGTGAATCCATTGCTCAAGGAGATTACTTGGATTCAGAGAGGTCCCAGAAGGAATCATGTAACTTCAAGGCAGACATTTGTGGTTTCACAGCTCGAAAAGAGAAGCTGATATTGGTCAGTCCTCACAGAGTTTTATTTGTGGAACAATCAGATATTTCCACATCTGCACTCTTAGATTTAATGACAGATTCAACCCATATGTACAAATGGCTAAAAAACACTTGATGGCACACGGAGAATTGAGCACAGGTATCTTAGCAAACAGGTCAAAAGGTCATAAATACAAACCAGGGTTCATAAAATAGAGCCAAAATCCTCCAAGCAGTAATACATTTCTTTTTCACTATCATAATAATAATTTCCTATGTCTGAGCACTTTACTTCTCTTTGGTTTGTACTCTGGGATTTTTATATTCTAACCCACCCTTCTTATTCTCCTCCTCTTGTGTGTAATGCTCCACATTCAGTCTGGTTTTGTTGGTTTAACTATATGGGAAGTCTGTAGAATTCCTTAATTTAATTGCTTTGCGGATGCCACAGCCTTGGAATAATGGACCTTCACTTACTTGGGCTGAGGGAACAGTAAGATTCCATCAGAGACTGCCAGGTTCCACTCTCCTCTTGCTTATATCAGGCACTTGTCAGCATAATCTAATTGGTCTGAATTTTTTCTGGTTTACAACTTTGACTTTTACAACATTCATGTATGACAAAAAACAATAAAAAAAAAAAACTACCAAAACAAAACAAACAAACAAAAAACCCCACAAACAAAACCAACACAAAAACAAACTCTTCAGAACACCAAAATGTGTTGTTTTAACATTTTCACAATAACATTTATTTTCTGAGAGGAAACATTTTTAAAAAAATAGATGCTAATAACAAACCTGGAGCCCATTTTCCCAGTTTTTACACACACCTCAGATACTGAAATATCCTGCAATGTCTGGAAAGCCCATATCCAAACTGCTTCTTATGTGACTTTTAGTGACCTTTCTGAATCTCTGCTTACACCACTTAAGCCTCAAAATCATTTGAGTCTTTACTACTTAAATACACATGTTCTCTATTGCAAACCAAGAGAAAACCTCATTGGCACAACAAATGGCATCTAAGTTCCTTTATTTAATCTCAGATTTTTTAAATATTTTTTTAATCTTACTTTTTTAGAGAATGACCTACACAGCCAACTCTTTGTTCAACTCTAATTAAGACTAACTACAAGGAAGCCAGAGGGCAGAAAGAAGCGTGTTAAGTAAATTCAGTGAAGTTATTCCTGATTGACACTGACATAAGTGAGAAGAAAATCAGGCTCTCTGCATTTAACACTTCTGTCATTTGCATCCACGTATTAAAAAAATAGAGTACAAATAGGCGGATTCCCTGTTTCTGAAACTCAACAGATCTCCACTGAACTTTGCAAATTTGCACCACCTGTGGTTCTGGCCCAACCCTTTACTCCAGTTAGGACTATGCTATTAGGGTTTGTTTTTCCACGGCCTTCACTTCTGATTGATTCCTTCCAGTGAGTGATGTGCCACACACCTGCACTGAGAAGATCCTCTGACAATAGCCCTGCTTCTGTTTGAACCACCAGCATGTTTCACCTCTTCCATTAATCTCTAAAAAAAGGTAATGTCCTGACGAGTTTGAAACCCTGGATAAAATTTCATGCATGACAATGTTTGCTTGATCTTTTATATTCAATGACTATTTTTAAAAGCATTTGTGTTGTTATTTCTTACATAATTTAAATTGTTTTCAATTAAATCACTAAGTATAAGAGTATAAAATATGCACATAGAGCTTTCCTAAATGAAACTTTTGCTTCAGTCTTGAAGTATCTGTTTCTCCACAGAACCCATCATGTATACAGAAGATTTATTGGACATCCATGACTTTATAAAGATTTATTTGTGAACTATCTTCTTAAAAACAGTACAACACAAAAAGGATTATAAATCAAATTTTCAAGTAAAAATAGCCAAATTTTTGTCAGTTCATTTCCACTGGCCTGGCTGGGTAACCACAAGACAGGTCCTTCCCTGTACCCAGTTTCAGCTCAGTGCAGCAAAGGGGAGAAGTCATCATGGGACAGGCAAGGCCCTCTGCCTGAATGGATTGGTCACAGCCAGCATGAACAACAAAAGAATGTTAAACTCAAGAAAACAAAATGAAGTTGACTCAGGGGATGCTTAAGTTAGATATTAGGAAAGGATTTTTCACCCAGAGGGTGATTGAGCACTGGAACTCCCCAGGGAAATCATCACAGCACCAACCCTGACAGAGTTCAAGCTGCATTTGAACACCCTCAGGCACATGATGTGATTCATGGGGTGTCCTCTGTCACTGAGTTGGACTCAAGGATCCTATGGGTTCCTTCCAACTCAGCATATTGTATGATTCTATGATTCTACAAAGATAAGGGCAGCAGGATGAAGACCCAGTTGAAGGTGGGTTAGACTATGGATTTTATGTGGATAAACAATATTATTTTCTTTGCATAGGAGTGTGGGAAAATTACAGTCCCCAGTTCAGACAAATTTTTGAACCTCTTTCTCCTTCCTTCACCCAGGAAGCCAAAGAGAAAAAGAGGATGTTGTGGCTTAGGAATGGTATTGTCCAATTCAGTGTTCCCAGTGAAACTCTCCAAACTATTCACTACTTGCTCACTCTCCCCTTCGCCTCCCCCTTCCTTTTGGTGGGCTGGAGAAAACTGGGAGCACAAAAGGTAAAGATAACAGGTTGAGATAAGAACAATTTGCTGGAAACAGTAATGAGATAAGAAAACAAATAATAACAGCAACAATATCACTACCAAAAGGGGACGAGAGAGGGGAGTTATTCACATGCAAATGTTCACCACTCTACCTGGTGGAGCTCAACAAACAACTCAACTAATAACCTCCAGGTCCTGGCTGTGCCCCCTCCTGGCTACTGGAAAAATTAAACCCTGTCCTGGCCAGAACGAGGACAGTGAGGAAGACTCCACTATCAGCCTATACCAAGATGACCTGCTCCTAGGCAAGAAGCATGAAAGAAAAGAGTGCCACACTAGACATCCAAGATTTGAAAAGCAATATTCAGGAGGGGAGAAAGTTCCCTTTTTATTATTCCCTCCTCAGCAAATGTCACATATTAAGTCCTATGAAATGCTGCTGTTGCCCAGTGATAAATATATCTCCCCAGCATCTCATTCCACCGTTTCAAATGGGTTTGCTCCCAGCTCAGAAATGGAGTGGATAAGGGCAGAGTAAGGCCAGGTTTACTACGTTTTGTTAACTCTAGCATTGAGCTGGCTTAACTTCATAGGCCTTTGCTACTTTTTCTTTCCTCTTCAAATAATTTCCTTGTATGTTCCTTGCATGCTCCTCTCCTTATAAGTTTGCAAGCTTTGTCTAGAATAACAATAATTAATAGGCGTAAAAAGAAGAGCACAGTTCCCTTGTAGTTCAAAAGTATAACCAGTAGGTAATTAAGTATTAGTCTAAATGACGCAGAGTTGTGGTTTAACCCCAGTCAGCAATTAAGTACTACACAGCCACTCACCACTGGTCTGCTGCCTTCCCAGCAGGATGGTGAGAAAAATCATAAAAAAGGTAAAATTCATGGGTTGAGATAATAACAGTTTAAAAATTGAAATAAAGTAAACCATAACAACAATCATGACAGTGATTGTAATGAAGAGTAGAACAAGTGATCCACAATACAATGACTTACCATGAACCGGCCAATGCCCAGCCCATCCAAGAGCAGCAACTGGCATTCGCTGGCCAACTCCCTCCAGTTTCTATCCTGAGCACAGTGTTCTGTGGTATGGAATCCGACCAGTTCAGGTGACCCACCCTGGCCATGTTCCTCTGCTGAGTCTTGGGCATCTGGTTACTGGCAGAGCGTGGGAAACTGAAAAGTCCTTGATTTAGCACTACTGAGCAACAACTAAAACATCAGTGTGTTATCAACATTAGTCTCATACTAAATGCAAAACACAGTACTGTACCAGCTACTAAAAAAATAAAAATTAACTATATCCCAACTGAAACCAGGAACAGGTAAGGCACTGTATCCAGACACAGCATCTGTAAAGGAATGCAGATCATACCTCCCCAAACCACGTTGAGCACATCATCCAAACATCTGTTAGAAAGGTAGCAGAGTCAGATTTCAGAAAGGAAGAGGATGAATACATTTATTTTGTTCTTATCTCTATTATGGTTTGTTCTGCATCAACAATAACCTCCTTCTGCTTTTTTATTCCAGATGCAGTAAACTGTTTTTATAAGAGATTAGTACCTCAACTTTGCTTCTGCATTTCATCAGCCAGAGCAGCTGTTCATTATTTTGTGTATTTCAAGGTAGCAGAGATTATCACTAAAACAGACATTAAAACTTGTGGTGGGGAGAGTAATCATTTCAGCTGTGGGAAAACAGATTTGTTTGCTCTCTTAAAATATTGTATAATGTTCAAATACTTTTTTTTGACAAATGTGCTGTTTTGGTGGTACACACTGTCACTTTGGTTTAGTGTATAGGCCATAGTTACTACCCTTCTGCAGTCTGGTAGGTGTTAGATGTTTGAAGGAAAACCCAGGTGTTGGTTTTAATAGAAGTCAACACTCCTGCTATAGAGAACACTGTACTAAGATTCCAAAATTCAGATTTTATTCCTGTCTCCACGTGCTACTTTGCATGGGTCTCACAGGTCCAGCTTTTTTTGACTTGAGGATCTTTGAGGTCTTTCCCAACCTAAATGATTCTATGATTAAAATATATTCAGCAACTAAAGGAATTTTGGAGAAATCAAAAGCTTGTTCCATATATGTCTCCAAAATAAGTTAACAGATTTATTTAAGAGTTAGCTGCAAGTTTTCAACTTGAAAATTAGCCTCTTTTACTGTTTGAAATACCACAACCTTTCTTATATAAGAAAGCTAATTAGACTAAAATGAGGAAAACTTCTGTGTTTGAAATCTGTTCATCTTCTCATTCCCAGTGAAGTGTTTATATACTGAGACAGGTATCTGTTCTTCCTACCCATAATATTAAAGAACATAAATTAATAAAAATGCAAGTTTGCCATCAAATGTGGCCAGAGAGTCAAAACAAAGCTCTATTCCATCAGTGCTTTGAAAAGTTAAGTTTCCAGTATTCACTGAAGTCACAGATCCCCAAATGAGAGGCATCTGTTCATTGCCAATTCACAAAATTTTCAAGTTGAAAGCTAGTTGCTGAAAATACTTGCTTAGAAATTGTATTCACTGGAGACAATCTTCTTGCTTTTAGATCTTATAATCATCTAATTAAGTGCAGAAACCCTTTTCAGTGTTGTCACAGAAGCCCTGTCGCCTGCTCACGCTGTGCTACCTGTGTTTGTATATAAAAACAGAAAAACAGTTTTGATCCTGCTCATTTTCTGAAGACTAAGGTCACCTAAAGACAGCTGTTATGTTGAGAAATTAAGGGCAAAGCAGGCTGATAAATATAAGCACCTTGTGAGATGTTCAATTGCATATATTGCATATATATACACTCCTACAGTACAGAACCTTGAATGAAATCAAGGATCTACTTTAAGCTAGTAGACTTAAAAATCTTCCTGGAACATACTTAGATTTATGGGTCTGAACAATTTTGAAGATCTGGTCCGAGACAAGTTTTGCAACACAACAAAATCGTGTCATCTGTGTCACATCAAGCATCTTACCCACAGGACTATAAAGCAATGACTATAAGGCACAATATTTTGTTAAAGGTTATTATGAAAGTGTCATGGACAAAAGGGCAAAATTAATTCTTGTTACAATGTAAATCCTCACTGATCACTTTTCTGAGTCAGAAAACCTAAAAGAATCTATTCAGAAAATTGGCAACATCCTAGGTCTCAGCATCTCGGGACCAGAAATACTCTGTTTGGTAGGTTCCCATCTAACAGCTTCCTTGTCCCTGTTCCTAATTTACCATCAGAGGGACAGGCAAGCAACATCCAAGCAACAATCCCTTCTGAGTGTATGGTGTAATGAGGTGAAATCAACTGAGTTAAATACACATATCTACTTTTCTTCTCCTGCTTATATACCAAGACAGGTGAGTTTGCAGGTGTCACCTATTGCATGCCAGCATATGGATAGAAGATAAAAGTTCCTGGTGGACTTCTGTTCTGGCATAACTGACCTTCAAAATATAGGGAGTCTCATCATATGGAACATTACAAGTCAGATTGGGGAACGTATCACCTGGACAAAATAGACTTAGGGGCCACCTATCTTTCTGTCTCTTCATTAGGTCATAAATCTAATGAAGCCTTCTACTCTTTAGGACTGGTTCTAAAATATACTGGGCATTTGTATTCATGAGGGAGTTGATATTTGGTAAATGTAAATTATGAATTCTCCAACAATATTATTTCCTCTCTTAGCTCATTGCCACATCTCTGAGCAGATTTCATGGCACAGTTCCTTTTCAGAGCTCTTTAATTTACATTCCATGTGCAGAATGCATCCTTCCATTCAGTGCATCCTGTAGGTTCAGAGTACCTTGAAAAGCCTAAGTCCATCCAAACATGCATTTATCTTCTCACCATGGTAAGGTATTTTTTTAATTTAACTGCAATTTAAATTTCTGTCTCCTTCTGGAGTCATCAGGTTAGCTTTATCTGAAAAAATTGTGATCTTGCAATGAAGTATTAGTAGCTATCCTTTAATAATATAATTTCGTCAATGCAGGAACTGACAGGAATACTTGTCTTCCAGTGTCACTCTTATTTTCTCTTTTTTTTTTTAATTTAAAAAGAGCCATTATTTCAGAACCTCATATCTGAATAATCCCTAGTGCATAGGATGCTAATTCAAAAATACCACAAATTGAACTTTTTTTTTGGTCCATTTATTGGTTGGCTTGTTGCATAACAAGAAAACTGATAAGTTTAATTACTTTTATGAAAATGAAAAGGAATAAATATTATTTTGCTAAAGTGCTAATAGTAATGCCACTTCAAACTAAACTAAAGCATACCACAGGCTAAGTGACATGCTTGATAGGGAGTGTATCAAGCAATGGAAGAGAATTCATATTTATTAGGACAACATTAGCATTTTATAGTAGAGAGATTGATTACCCAACCCTGATTTGTTTGTTTCTCACCTGCCATGCAGTGTTCTTCTTCAGCCTCTTGCATAATTCCTTATTTCCCAATAGTAATAGTATTTATTTGATTCAATGATAGATTATGCAATCTGTATGTAATCAAGAGGTGGTAGCAATTACATTCAAATTTAACGACTTTTAAAAAGATGTTTACATGGTAGATTTGAAAGATAATATAGATTAAATGTCACAGGTTTCATCCCTGAGAACAGAGTGAGAGATCCTTGTTTGTGTTTTGATACTGTAAGGAATCCACCATCATTTGTATCATGTACATTTTATGGATGAATTATTAAGCCATCTTCTCCCCTGCTAATATCACAAATTTGCTTTGCCCCCATTAACACTGTCCAGGTACAATTAAGGCAGTAATTCTGCTGGGGTATACTCCCATATAAATGTAACTTACTTGTGTAACTCAGTTAATTGGTTTAGGAGTTACTTTTGACTTTACAACAGAAGAGGGAAGTTCACTCCAGAGACTTCACTGGGTACATTATCTGTCACTGAAAACCCCACTGCTCTGCCACAACAGCTCTAATTTCCACAACAAACCAAGGGAAGGGAGTATCAAAAGCATCATACTGCAGTTTTAAATAAATCTAAAGACCATTTTGAATTTTGGTCATGAGTACCAGTTGGGCTTTTAACTGCCCCTGAACATTTTTAATGGCAAACTATCCCTGGTCACTGCATGAGTTAATTAAGTATTTAGGGAACTCAACATTGAAAAGTACAGATGTAGTCCTTGGCTCCTCATTATATTTGGAGTGATCTCGTTAAGCTTTGGACATACCCACATCAAGTCAACTGCCACAACTTCACTTATTTTGACCAATGGCTTAGTAGTTCATATAGCTCAAGATGAAGCCGAGAGTTAGATCTTAGAAAGAGATGAACAAGATATTTTCTCCTTTGATTGCCTGAGATCACTAACAGGACTGCAAATGTTACTTTTTGTATTTATAGAATGGTTCTAACTTGCAGAGGGGTGGAATAGGATTCCTTTCAACTAAGTTCAAGATGAAGGTATCTGCGGGATAGAGTGAAAATCAGCTGTCAGAACAAAAATTGCTGTAGTATGCTGACTGGCTTCCAGCTGCAGCTTCAAAGAGTTATGAGCCTTTGGTAATTCCTATGTATTATGGATGGGCAGGTAATTGAGGTGTTCTGGGGTAACTGAAATGCCATTCCATGCCTTCACTTAGGTGACTGACATACCCCAGGTGCCACATTCAGAACAGTTATCTAATCTCCCCTTCCAGTCAAAGCAGGTCAAATCAAAATAGTCCATAAAGTCTAGGGAATTAGTCCTCCCCTCATTAAGTTCTGAGAAAGGTCAAAAAAACCCACCCTTCAGGAGCTCATCTCCTCCCTACACACAGACTGCACAGTCAGGTGTAGCCATCCATGCTGTGAGCACTCTCACTCTTCCTTCCTGGAATGTTGCTGACTGTGAGTAGACCAAATACAGTCTCTGCTAGTACAGTTCATCTCAAGAGTGAAGGAGCTGATGTAGGTCCACACTGATGAGTGCTTGGAGAAATGATACTTCAGGCTTTGGAATAAAACTCAGGAAATAAGGTTTTAGGTCCTGGCTTTGTCAGGCACTTCATATGAAATCGCCTATACAGAACAGGGGATTATTCATACTCAAAAATTTAGAGTCAAGAGTGCCAAGAAACAATTTTCCAGATAAACTGGTGTGCTTGCTTTTGCACACAGTCCTTTCTCTGTCAGGCCCCATAAGGAACAGCTGCCACCAAGAGCCATTACCTTTAAATGAAGCAGAAGAAAGGACAAAGCAGAAATATGTTGTAATTTTAAGTAACATGGTTTGTGGTCCCAGACTGAGACAAGTTGGTGAGGCTACTCTATTCTATCATTAGAATTAAAAAAAGGTCTTAAGATAAGGTGAAGGAGTGCAGTATCCTCTTCCTTATCTTCTTTGTTGATTAGATGTCATTTTTAAGTTTTCTGATTTGATTTAAGCACAATAGTTCCTGTCTGCAGGAAGAAATAGGGACCAATGAACTTCTGAGGTCACTTTGGACTTATTCTCTGTGTGCCAGGATGGTTTCATGGTTGTAGTACCGCTTGCCTTTCATACTAGAAAGATCTGAGTAATTTAACCTCCTTAGGATGTATTCTTGTCCAGCTTAACATCATATACAGCTGTGTTTAAAAGGCTGAGTTAAAATTTTCATCCATGTGAAAACTAAAAATCAGACTGCTTCAGTGCGGCAGCACATAAAGATTATTTATTTGCAAACTACCTGGCTGTGATATATTCTTTGAAAGTCCTCTGCTTAGCCTCTGGGCCAGATCTAGGAAAATGTTTACCTGCTTGAATTCTCTCTGGGAGAAATAGAAATTAGGCATGTAAATACTTTGATGCATTAATCTCCTTGTCTGATCCTTTGGTTTATGTAAAGGAGCCCCTTCTTTATTTTATTTCCATCTTTTGTCTCCTTACAGAGAAGCCTGAAATACTGCATTTTCAGGCAAACCACAGGGATTTGAACCACAAGCATCCAAGGCTTAACTTTAAAGTACTAGAGCTTGAAGGCAGAAGCCAAAATTCTAGGTCAAGCTGGATCATCTTGGGACAGACAAGAAAGGAAAAGTTACCCCAGGTAATTTGGTTTGCAGACAAAGTCAAGTTGGGTGGGAGTGTTGTTCTGCTGGAGGGTGTGAAGGCTCTGCAGAGGGATCTGGACAGGCTGGATCAATGGACTGAGGACAATTACAGGCTCAACAAGTCCAGGTGCCTGATCCTGCACTTGAGTCACAAAAACCCCAGATAGCACAGCAGTCCGGGGAAGAGTGGCTGGAAAGCTGCCCAGTGGTAAAGGACCTGGGGGTGCTGGTTGACAGTGGCTGAACATGAGCCACTGTGTGCCCAGGTGGCCAAGAAAGGCAGTGGCATTCTGGCCTGTATCAGAAAAAGTGTGGCAGCAGGACCAGGGAAGTGATGTCTCTCTGTGCTCGGCACTGGTGAGGCCACACCTCGAATCCTTTGTTCAGTTTTGGGCCACTCACCCTGAGAAAGACATTGAGGTGCTGGAGCATGTCCAGAGAAGGACAATGGAGCTGGGGAAGGGTCTGGAGCACAACTCTGCTGAGGATGTTTAATTTGGAGAAAGGAAGTCTCAGGGGAGACCTTATGGCTCTTTACAACTAACTGAGGGAGGTTGTAGCCTAGTGGGTGTTGACCTCTTCTCTCAAGTAACAAAGGATACAAGAGCAAAAGGCCTCGAGTTGCACTAGGGGAGGTTTAGATTGGATATTAAGAAACTTTTTTTCATGGAAAGGGTTGTCAGGGAACTGGCTGCCCAGGACAATGATGGAGTCACCATTCCTGGAGGTATTTAAAGGGTGTATAGATGTGATACCTAGGGACATGGTTTAGTTGTGGACTTGGCAGTGCTGGGTTAACTCAGGGATCCTAAAGGTCTTTTCCAACCTTAATGATTCTATGATTCCATGTGAGGTAATTGTTATCTACGCTTTCATCATGCTCATATTATAACACCTCACCCAACTAGCACTGTCATTTTAATGTGACTTCTCTACACTATACCAAAATTCAAATATTAAGAAATTACAGTTCTCTCTGTCTGCTACGCTTTTTATCAATAGTGTGGCTAATTAGCAGTGTGAACTTGCACAGCAGAGAAAATACACTCTTTGTACTTCTTTCTGGGGAAAACATAATTGTTTTGAAAGATATCAGCTTGTAAATTTTACCATTTATGGTTTTGGCAATATAGCTATTCAATAGAAGAAAGAGCAGAACAGGGAAACAGGGGGGTCTCATCTTTCCCCCTAAAACAGTGAAGGAACAAGTTCTATAAAGTTTTCAAATACCACTAAGCAAAGCTTTGAGTTTCTGAGTATTCCTTGTTTGCACTGGCTCATTAACAAAAACAAACAAACAAACAAACAAACAAAAGAAGTGTTAACTCAAGATCACTCCTATTTTTTAAGTATTTGTGATGTTAATCTCGGAATCCAAACAAAAGCATTGCATGGGAAAAAAAGATTGAGAAGAAAAAAGCTTTTCTGTCATAGCAATATAAAGAATGTTTGTTCCTATCACCAAAACAAGTTTCTGAGATCCTTTTCTTAGTCCAGTTCTTCTACATCCTTTTATCTACAAATAAATGCACCTCAGATGAAGTATTAATTTAAATACAGGCATGTACAAAATTATTTGCTGTAGAATAGTCCCTGTGAAAATGAGACCTTGGGCAAGGAAAGAGGTAAGGTTTAGTGGAATTTAACAGATTAGTATAACAAAACTGCAAGCCTCAGGCTTCCCAAAATCAGGAGGCAAAGCTCGAACATTTTATGATTAAGAAATCATGGACTCATAGAATGCTTTGAGTAGAAAGAGACCCTAAAGGTCATTTTTTTCCAACTCCCCTGGGCAGGGGACACCTCCCCTGGGCAGAGACATCTTCCACTAGACCAGGTTACTCAGAGACCCATCTTACCTGGTCTTGAACAACTCTTAGGGATGGGGAGTCCACAGCTTCTTTGGGCAACCTATTCCAGTGCTTCACCACCCTCACCACTGATTCATATGAGTAACCCTGCAAATATGAGCAGCCCCACAGCATGACCCATACACAGACGCTTGGAGGAACAGGCTGTTGTTACAGGAGATGGGATCCATCTCTCCTAATTCTGCAGGACAGACATCTTCACCTGAGCTGGTTGTCTGAGGATGCCTCTGGAAGCAGTGGAGGGGAAAAAGGCCACTTCACCTCATCCTTAGGCTGACATACAGACAGCAAGCTTCAAGTGAGTAGCTCACACAAATATATCTGCATTGTTAATATCTGCCTTTAATGAGATGAATCCCACCTATTACCACGGTGTCCTCAAGCTGAAGCTCACAACTCAGTGACCCAAGGGGAAATCAAGCATTGCACCTGTCAGTGGTGTGGGAACTGCCATCTCACTGCCTGCAGGTGCAGAACAAACATGACACGAGCTCCCTGTAGCATCCACCGGGTGTAAAAAGCTCTGGAGAAATGGATTTGTGAAAGGTCACAGGCAAAGCAGGTTTAGATCAGGCTTCTTAGTTAAGGCAGGGAATGTTTAGCAAACAGATAATTATTTCATTGGTGCCTATGAGGCTTCCCCAAGAGGTGGGGGCTGGCTTCCTCCATACTGTGCAGCAGAAGGTTCCAGACACATCCAAAATGAGGTTCAGTGAGATGAGATTTTATGAATACCAGAGGAATTTGCATTAGATAACATTTTCATATCTTCAAACCCTTAATTTCTGCTTGCAAATCTCATCCCCAAATCCCCAAAACACCCAAAATTAATTTCGTTTGAATAAGTCAGGGCATTAAAGACTTAAATACTTAGAAGTCTTCTGTACTAAAATAAGAGGCTGCCCAGGGCAGTGGTGGAGTTACTGTCCCTGAAGAGATTTAAAAGAGGTGTAGATGTGGCACTTGGGGGCATGGTTTAGTGGTGGACTTGGCAATGCTGGGCTCATGGTTGGACTTGATCTCAGAGGGCTTTTCCAAGCTACATGATTCTGTGATTCTATGAAGTGGTCTTCTCAAAAAGCTGTACCATTTTACCACATTTCTCATGGTAACAACTTTACTTCCACATTGCAAAAAGGACAGTAAGAATGAAATTGGAAGGATTTGTTTAGGGGAGTGTGTGTAAACAAACATAAATAGGGTAGAATGTGGTCGTGCTGGATCTCACTTTTTCTAGGTTTGAGACAAGTGTAATTCCAGGGACAAAGAAATAAGTGAAGAATACTTATTTAATAGAAAGTCACCTACTTCTAAAATGAGTTGAATTTTATTTTGTTGGTTTTATTACAATTTTACTTGGAGCATCTCAGATGTTTACAGTACCAATATCTGAGAGAAACATATTAGGAAACAGTGCAAGAGAAAGGCTACAAAGTTCATTTTCCATGCAGTCACCTCCACTCTATCTCATTCATATTGCATCACAGATATGTATTTATTTGACATAGTTATCTGACAAAGTTTTAACACTGTAAGAAATAGCATAAGCAGAATTTATTCACAAAAACATGTTTTTACTGAAAGAATGGCTGTTAGCAACATCAAAATTTGAACATGAATGTGTCAGTCAGAGCAAAGCAGTGTACAAAAATATTTGCTGCTATTTCTCTAAGGTTAATAAGACAAAAATAAAAAACGTGTTATCTGTAGCTTTTATTTCCCATTTCAGTGTTATTTCCTCATACTTGCTAGAGGAAAGCCTTCAGTCATATGGAAATAAATTTTAGGTTTAGAGTAGGTAAGATTTTACAAACCCTAAAAAGACTTTTTTCTTTTTTCTCATCTCCTTTTTTTAATTATCCCTACTAGTAAATAATTAAATCTTTGCAGGCCAGACTTTTTGACTTCCTGCTGGCACAAAAGGATTAAATACATGAGACTGACTAGGATGCCAGTCTATAAATCAAGGTGATCCTGGCGTGTCCGTTCCTCTGCTGCCCCAAGGCAAAAAAAGCAGTAGGGATTTTCTTTATTCTTTTCTAATCCTCTCGGTTTCAGTAAGTGACAGTGTTAGTAACACTGCAGAGGAAAGGATGTGCTGTGTTGTGCCTGGGCTGTGGCTGTGTGAGCTGCAGGGCTGGGCACCACGGCCCTGCTGAGGCTCTTTTTAGGGTTCAGACATAGACATCAATTATAGCATTTACAGAGTTTTTCATCTGCCCAGGGTGTAACTCTATGTGAGATAGCCCCAAAGACTCATCTTACAATTAGCAGAGGGAAACAGGCAGTTTAAAGATGTGAGTCATCTAACACTCTACATCTAAAAAGAGTTGTTGAAAATGGGTAAGATCAGTTACACAGCTTAAATTAAAACAAAGAGGAGGAAAAAGGTGTTGTTTCTCCCCATTGACTATATAGTGATCCAAAAGTGGCTATTCCATTGTACCCATTTATGTCATAGGTGTTTCACTCTCATGGGTTCTCATTCTTTGTGCCACAATTTACAGCTGATGTGTCAACTGATTTTCAGACATTTTTCCTTCTGTCTTAGTTGCTTGGATCATAATCTATGGTAAATCAAGTCTTTCCTTTGCCTGTCGCATCTGCTTCATCAGTAGCAGATGTTTATCTAGACCAGGAGATTCAGGAAGTTAAAAGTTATTTTGACAGTCACCCTTTGAGCATAGGGCTGTCTCAAGCACTTAGAAGTGTGTGTTTCTATGTTATATGCAGGTAGTTGCTGTTTGTAATAAATCTGCCAGGATTTCTGCAAGCACTTGATACTAGTTGTCTTTTTTCTCTAGTTGAATTATGTCAACAAGACCCACTGAGTTGAAACCAGAGGGAAGTATTTTCTCTGCAGATGTCCTCAAACCTTTTTATTCATTAGTATGCACAAGTTCCCTTCGTGTCTGCCTAGACTGAAGTAAAGAAATTTAGTTGTAAGCTGTGAAACCACCTAAGCCAACTTCATCTTTCTACTGTAGTGCAAAAAAAGACATATATTGATCAGTCAGGTGTAATAGGTTAGGCATTTCACTTCCCAGCTCCTTTTTTGTTCCCATAAAAGCAATTCAGGAAATATGAAACAGAGAGAAGGAAAAAAAGGGTGTTTTACTGCTGGGGTAATATCTCTGACTCTCTTAATGTTGAGGAGTATGACCAGAAAGGTGAGGGAGTCAGAAATTAAATTGCCAGTCCAAGGAATGAGCGTTCTTTTGAGTAGTGTCAGCAAAGTATTTCCCATTTACTTCTTTGCAAGACTTTCTACAGTAAGCATTGACAGCTGGGTAAGAATTGATGAACCTGTGTTCCTCGACTGATGGAAGGGGTAGCTGGAAGTGTACTTTGAGATTCCATTAAATTAAACTTAAGGGTCCTGGCATCTACCTCAAACTTGTACAAGACACTTCAAATACCATTCAAATAGCCACAAATATCCATGCCTTCACAAATAGTTGGAAATTTCATCCTTAATATAACTTATTTACATTATTCCCTTTTCTGCAGTCAACTGCCTATTGGTCTTAGAGATAGGATTTAGGCAATTGCTTTATGATCTACAAATCTTCAGTGTCACACATTAAACAGAAAAGAATTTTGAGGCTAAATGTGAAAAAAAAAAAGCATAACTACAAAGGCAATTTTTTTCCTCTACTACATCAGAAGAAAGCTGGCAGAGTTAGAGGGTCAATAAATAGTCCATGTATAGTAGAAGCACTGAAGGACGTTAAGACTATAACAGAAAACATAAATAATTTTTACACATCAGTGTTCACCCTAGCTTTTCTTTACAGGTGACAATTCTGAGGATCTGTCTCAAATCCAGTTGTCAAGAGCAAAGATATATAAAATGAAATAATAAAATCAACAATAAAAAATTTCTAGACCAAGTGATAAAAGGATTCAGAAACTGCTGATCTACTACCTTTTATCTGTAACCTGTTTCTTAATTCAGCCCTGTTACCAAGGGAGTAGAATAAGTCAAGTGTTTGAAAATGTTTTGAGGGTGATGAATAAATCTGTCACATCAGAAAATTGCTAAAAAAACTAGTAAGGAATGGCCTTAACTAGTGTGTGGAAAATCTATTGGGAATATGTTCTTGATATGGAGAAAGCTGTGCTGCACATGGCTGTAGGAGCACTTTGGAGCCCTTAAGCA
>NW_020956013.1:243704-245228 GCF_003031625.1 Empidonax traillii
GTCAAGTGTTTGAAAATGTTTTGAGGGTGATGAATAAATCTGTCACATCAGAAAATTGCTAAAAAAACTAGTAAGGAATGGCCTTAACTAGTGTGTGGAAAATCTATTGGGAATATGTTCTTGATATGGAGAAAGCTGTGCTGCACATGGCTGTAGGAGCACTTTGGAGCCCTTAAGCAACCAGATCCAGGTGACCTGTATTTGGATCTTTGCAACATTTCTGACAAATATCCTCATAAAAGAGTGTCAAGGAAACTTAGCAAAGATGAGAGCAGGTAGAAGGTGCTTGAATATAAGGAATCAAGGGGTAGGGCTTCATGTTCAGTTTTCATTATGAGGGAAGAGCCCCTCAAGTGAGTTTCCCAAGTGTCTGTTCTGGGACTGATACCGATTAACATAGTCTGGAAAAACTGGAAAATGATTGACTAATGAGATATGAGACTATTACTTACATAGAGAGATATTCAGAGTAGTAAAAAGTCAAACTAGCAGCTATAAGGCACAAAAGGATCTCACAATATCGACTGACTGGACAATAAAATAGTAGATTAAAGTGACTGTTGATGAATGTGAAAAACTGCAGATGAGACACAAAATAACTTGATACAATTGATTCTAAATTAAATATTACTCCTTATGCTAGTTTCTCTGAAAATGCCAGCTCAGCTGTCAGAATGACAAAGAAAATGTTAGAATTTTTCAGGAAGGAAGAGAAAAAAAAATTAAAAGCAATATCCTCATTATGATATAATAGCTATTTCTCCCACACCTTGAGGAGTCATGGTGCTGTGCTGATCTGAGAAAAAGGACTGTGAAGCTAGAAAAAGAATTCAGAAGGGCAAAAATGTGGTCAGAAGCAAATCATGGGAAAAGAAAACTGAATAGCCTGGAATTTTTCATCTTTTATGCAGGGGAGGGATAAGACAAATATCTAAAGCCATGAATAATGTGAAGAGGATGAAGAAGGAAAAAGTATTTGTGGTTTCCCAGAACACAGCAGATCAGGGTTCTTGCTGAGGCAGACTTAAAGTGAAAAAAAAAAATGGAAGTGCTTTTCACACAGTGCCTATTTTTGTGAGGGAAATCCCCACAGCAGGGTTTTGTAAAGGCAAATAGAATAATGGGATCAAAAAAAGATTAAAGTCCCTAAAGCACAGGTTGCCGGAAGCAGTAAGTGGTATATCAAGAGAAAAATGTCCTACTTTGTCCAGTCTCCAAGTTTTTCTAAGCATATGTTACTGACCAGGATTAGACAGAAAATACTGT
The DNA here is from genome assembly GCF_003031625.1 of Empidonax traillii. Taxonomy (NCBI): domain Eukaryota; kingdom Metazoa; phylum Chordata; class Aves; order Passeriformes; family Tyrannidae; genus Empidonax; species Empidonax traillii. Next base: position 244,971 of record NW_020956013.1, read on the forward strand.
CCTGAATGGACATTTGGTGTGATCACAAAACACTGTTCTTAGGAAGCTGTTTCTATACCCGACCAGGATCTGATAGCTGCCACCACGTAAGATGCTTCTTCCGTACCATAAGGAAGTCACCAGGGCACAGTCCATCTGGGATCTCTGCTTGGAGGATCTTTTCCTTTTTCTTTCTTATTATTTTTTCTTTTTCTTTTTCTTTTTCTTTTTCTTTTTCTTTTTCTTTTTCTTTTTCTTCCCTTCCCTTCCCTTCCCTTC
>NW_020956013.1:245756-286355 GCF_003031625.1 Empidonax traillii
CAGTAAGCCAAAATCCAGACCTTTTAGAAGTAAAGCCCAGTAACACCAGGGCATACTGCAGTGAGAGGGTTTGATGTTGGTTGCCTTTTATTATTTGGAAAATTAAAAGGATTTTACCTTCATTAAGACTTGGCATGGAAAATTAGGATTTGTAAATAGCTGTTGTGTATCCACAGTCCGACTGTCTGGTACTGATGCACGTCGTGAGCCTTATGGCTACATAAGAGCCAACAACGGCAGGTCCCTCCAATAGGAAGACTGAGCAAAGTCCACCATCTCTATCAAATATCTGCAGGGGATCTCAGCCTCCCCTTATTTGGGAAGGAGGGAGAAAGACCCACAGAGGTATGTCCTTACAAAGTTTGAAAATACCACATATTTGGTAAAGCCCCTGTAAGAAACAGATACAAATAAAAGAGCAAGGCACTTGATCCCCTGTGATGTCACAGGACTCATGGAATTGGCTTGGCAAACCGAAGGTGTCAGTAATCTTTGGATGATGTGTCACCATTACCTCAGTAATGTTAATTGGTATTCTAAACCAAAGTATCTTTTTTTATTTAATACCAAGTTACTGTTAGAACTCAGGGATGAATATCAAGCAGTAGTCTAACTACTGAGCATTTCCCATCATGAAGCCCAGATTATGATGGCTTGCACCTTTGCCAAAATTTAGTTGTTGGCGTGGACTTTTCCATGTCGATTCTTTGTCTCTGTGCAGAATTTCCCATAAAAAGATTTAGACAAGAATGAGCCAAAGAAAACATTGTTCTCCCAGTCAAACTCTAGGACCTGATAAAACCCAGCAACTGGGACCACAAACTTAAAATCTGGTGAGCAACAGCCATTCTTTCAAGGTATAATGTAAACTATACTGAAAATGTATAGATCCTAAATGTGAAAAAATCAGGTAGTCTGCGGTCCTTAAAACTTTCAGGTTTTAATGCCTATGTCCTGTCTGTGAAATGGAAAGCCAGAATACCGGCCATTACCTCAGGAATGGAGTAAAACTAAATGAAAAAAATAGTTGGCAAAACTCTTAAATGTTTTTCTGAAAAGAAGTGGACCCTCTAAGGCAGGGCAGGAGGAGCGCATAGTATACAAGGTGTAAGGCAGAGTCACTGAGCAGTACAGGGAAATCAAATTATTGACAAAACCCTGTTTCTTAAAGGTGCTGAATGTGTCAGGATTTTCTGAAAGAGAAAAAAACACGGTGTTAAACCAATTAAAGAGTGTATACACATGCACAAGGGAGCTGAATTAAGATTCCACTATCAATGCTAGTTCTCATTGCTTTGAAACTTCGAGTTATTCTCTTAACTACATCTGCTGGTGTGCAATTTAAATAGAACCAGCTGAAGAAGAACATACAGCTCTCTCAATTCACCTGTATTTCCTGGATTTTCTTAAAGTAGAGAGGACAATAGCATTCTGAAAAAAAAAAAAAAAAAAAAAAAAAAAAAAAAAAAAAAAAAAAAAAAAAAAAAAAAAAAGTGATATTCAATAAAGGGCTTTTAAATAGACCAAGTACTATTTTTGTCACTATCGGCTCAATTATATTTTGTGCTAGTAGCAGTTTTCCAAGCACAGGTATGTCTTCCTTTGTTGAAAATGGTCTGTCTTTGTTAAGGGGAAGTCGAAATCCTCAGCTTGGGACTGATTTGGGTCTCTTGCTTTTTTGTTCCAGTCTCATTTCCAAGAACTTCATTCCTTTTATTTCAGCTTTCTAATTCTGGACTCACTATTACTTCCAGGGGTGCTAATAAAATTAAATGGCAGAGAAAAAGAAAAAAGACAAAAAGCCCAACAACAAAATCCAAAACACCACCAACAAAAATCCAAGCCAAGATAAAACCTAGAGTCTATTTCAGAAAACAAATACAATAAACTTCCTGTTTGTATATTTATCCATTCATTTTTAACTAGTGGCAAAGCAGAATCTCAGCAGGACATTTAGAAAGTAGTATATCCAGATGGATTCTCAGTGTGAAAGATTTCTGAAATACACTCACTGACATAATAAAACCAGGGTTTTCAGGTTTCCAAAGCAGTGGTATAGAGGCTGTGAGTAAATTTATTTCACAGGAAGCCAGTATCTTGAGCTAATGGGAAAATTTAGGTCTTTTACGTTGCTCTGTATGTGGTAGGTCATAGATATGATAGGATTATAAAGGAAATGGATCTGTGTGCCACAGCCTCTGACAGCCCTGTGCTACATTTCTTGGCCCGTGCCCTAATTCAGAGACCCAAGCAATCCCTTCGATGAACCAGTCAAGATTTAAGTGGTTCACAGCTTGATTGTGTTGCATCACCCCCCTAGGGACAAGGTAAACTTGTCAATAACTCCTAAGCACCTTAAACAAAATATGTAAATGCAGTAATTCCTACAGAGAAGAGCAATGGGGGAAGGGAAAGTGTTTCAAAAGAGAAGAAATGTTGTTAGGGGATTTTCAGGGAGGAGGGAGGAGCAGTTTTAAGAGGCCAGACTGCTAGCAGCTCAGATACTAATAAGGAGAATAATAATGCACAGAAATGTAAAGGTGACTTAAGTCAAAAGCAAAATGGGTAGGTGATTCTGGTATTTGGTACCCAATTATTCATACTGTAAGAAAAAAATGTAACAGCCAGGATTTTGTAGAATGGGGTCATTTGCTCGTATCAATTTAAATATGGCAGAGACTGAAATGTGCTACTATGTCATGCCCTGTCCCCTTATGAGGAAGACTCCTGTGCCTCCTGGGAAAGGCTGGAGTCCCCTAAAAGAAAACATCACCTTCTATATCAGAGACTTAGGAAGTATGGAGTGAGAAGATGCAGACGAGTGGTGGACCTTGGACCCAGAGTCATGAGCAATGCAAACTGGAGGTGATTTAAGGACTCCTACATGTATCAGGCATACATCAGGCAGAGCCTGTGATATGCTCATCCCTGCATCTGCACAAACCACAGTAGGATTTTGGCCAGTGAAGGTTTGATGAGTGCAAGTGGAGTGTGTATACTTGTATATCTTTCAGGGACCTGGACAGATCCCTGTTGCTCATGTATTTTTATGAAGGAGCCACATTTGGACAACATCTGGATGTCATATGTGTCCCCAGCAGTATGTTGGGAAACCTGAACTCTGAGAAGGGAGCAGAGGTGGAAAGAGGGCAGCTGGTTCCCAGAGGGAAGTCAGACCTTTTCGCCTGTTGTAGCTGATGAACAACAGCTGCTGGGTTTTTTCCGTGAAAAGAGGTTTCTTTGCTGAGAAGGGGCAAGGAGATCTTGGGGTTAACTGGAGGCATGGCCAACAGGCATGAGCAGGCAGCCAAGTGTCTAAAGAGTGAAAAGGAAGAAGGTGAAAAAGGCCAAGGGAAACTGAAGGAAACTGGAAAGCTGGCTGGAGGAAAGCTGAGGAGAAGAGACAGGTAAAGACACTGATGGTCATGGGAGGTGGAGGCAGAAGGAAGGATGCTGCTGCATGTGCACAGACCACATTGAATTCTGTCTTTCTTCTAGATCATACCACATGAAGCCAGGTTTTTGTTGTGTTTAGCCTTGTAGTCAGAGTTGCCAGTGTCCCTGTGCATGAGAAAGGCTCAGAATGCACAAAAAAAAGCCTGAGTATGTCATGGCATATTTCATGTTGGTGCTAGGCCAGTATCCCTTCAGTCAGCTGAGAAACCCATCACAGGACATCTGACAGAAAATGACAATGTCACTGAAGGCCCAAGGGGTGCCACATGACTCAGCCATAAGAGGATCAGCATTGTTAGTGTACGTGGGGACTTTTTCACTCTGCGTATTGACCTAAAATCTCTTCAAAACCACTTAACAACAAGAAAAGAAGACATTCCATTTTGATGCTGAGCTTCATGGTGAAGTTAATCAGCCATCAGTGTTGTTAAGCGAAAAGAAAGTGTGTGTATTTGTTACACCTTCTGTCCCCTCCCCAGCTGAGGAGAGGAGCAGTAGAGGGGTTTTGGTGGACATCTGGTGTCCAGCCAGGGCCAACCCACCATAACAGTGCACAGTTTTCCATAGCAATCCATGAGGTCCTTGAGTTTGACAGAGCAACACCCCTTACACTCTTCATAGTGTGGATCTTCCCTAGGAACCACTATGTTGCTCTGAAAGCTGTGTGGCATTGCTCTGTTCCTCTGGAGTATGTCAGTGTCACCTGCAATCAGTAGGTAGGGATGAGCCAGACAAGGTGGGGTTTTGTAGAGCTCTGCATCAGCCACTATGAACCTTTTGTCTTTGTGTCTCCAAAGACAGAGAATGACCTGGCCATAGGGTTATGGAGACACATCTAGATCCCTGTGACTACTCAAAAATGGGAAATTAGCCCCTTTCCATCCAACTGGTGTTTTGCACCCTGAGATTGGCAGACTTTCAGGAGAACATCTCTAGGGTGAGACATGCCAGGATTGCTTCTGGAGTGATGACCACAACTGTTAGCTCAGGGAAACTGCTGCAGAATTGGATCATTCCCACTCACAGAGGCAGAAGCTGCAGAGCTGCAGGGAATCAGGTGGCAGGGAGCAATTTGCTAGAAAAAAAAATCATTGATCCATGGCCCTATTCCTGTCCATTTCTGTAAGGTCCTCAGGAAAGGAGGAAAGACCATAAACCTCATGAATTATTCAGGTAGGCTGGACCCAATCCATAGATCATGCACTGGCTGTACATGCACATTTGCAATTTTTCTAAAGCATCGCTTTAGGCTTTAATCAGCAAATGAGTGTGTCCCAAAACAGCTGCTTGCAGCAAGTCAGTTGTGTTTTGCTGGAACAGTATCTTGCCATCAAATGTAAGATTGGAAAGTTCCCATGTGTACAGTCTTAAAGCTCATGCTAAAATTCCGTGTAAGGAAAAGATACACATCTGTTTACTTGTGGCGGTAAGCTTCGTAATTAATCACATTCATGAATTTTATAAAAACAAATTCTTCGGCTCATCAAAGCTTTCTATGAACTCCATTTGGTGTTATGTGGGAACTCAGTTTGAAAGGAATCAATCTCTTAACTAGCTGTAACTGTTATTTAGCTAATTCACAAAGGCAAAATATTCTTATTTCAATAACTTTCAATGCTGCTTTACCATCTTTGTGTCACAGGCAGAAAATAAATAAACACATTTCGTATTTAAAACTCCTTATTTGGATCCAGGTCAAAGACATTGAGGGCTGTCCCCTGGCAGAACTTACACAGCCTGATTGCTGTGCCTAACCCAGGGTACATCCACAGTCAAGTGTAGTGTTAGATGCTGGATTTAGCCTCAAGTGAATGATTTCCCTAGTAGCACCCAAACACAGCTTAGCACGAGGCTTCATTGAGACCTTTGGGTTGCCCTGCATTGTAACACTGTGTGTACCTGTAAGTCTCCACATCGTGCTCAGTACATGTCTGCATCTTCTGCCCCATCAGAAAGTGGGAACAAAACCCTTGTGACTTTGCCTACAGCTTGTTTGCCTGTTCAGGTTTATTTTCCTGCTCCTCACAAGCCTTGAATCAAGTGTAAATGCAAGTAGTAGCAGTGTTATCAGACACTGCACAGCAGCAGGCATGGAAAGAGAGTATCATCAGTACCAAGGATGTTTTCTTGAAGCAAAGGCATGAATGACTGGGTCACCTCCTTGCCTCTAAGTGACCTGCAGCAAATAATACAATACATCTCAGCCAAATTCCACTTGGTGCCTGTGGTGGCCAATTTCATACACAGTGGGTTTTATATCCTACTCAATGAAAAAGTTACTTTCATACTCACTTTGAGCTATGATTGCTATGTACAAAGCAATGCAGAATCAGATCCTTCTTTCCACTAGCCTTTCCTGGCAATCAGCCTGAAAGACAGTCCAAATAATTATATTCCAGCCTATTTGTCAAATTGTGCTATGATTTGAAAGATATGGGAGTGATTTCCTATTCATTCTTTTTTACCCTCATGCTAATGTAATGTCCTGTGTACATTTTATTCCAATTTACATTAAGGTTAAACATGAGAGAAACAGATCTCTTTCATTTTGCTCCCTGTTTAACTTTAGCTCTTAATGACACAGTTTAACATACACATCTGAGAAAATGTCCTTGGCTTACAAGAAAGAAAAAACTCATACAATTAGCCAAGTAGCTCAAATGTAATTGTTAGATCAAAAAAAGTAAACAGATGTTTAATAACTTAACATAAAATATTATGAAGCAGAAACAGATTATTTTGGTTTATTTCCTTTTACTTTGGCTTAATTCCTTACCAGAACCTCGTCTGCTGAAACAATAGTGGCCCCACGTGAGCTGCTGGATTGCAGCTCCTGACTGCAGTGTCTCTTTCCTCGCTTTACCAGAGCACTGATGGGGAGCTGCCTGGGGTCAAGTCCAAAGGAGGGGGGAAGGATTCAATGAGAAGTGGACAATGGCTTTCTCCCTGCTGAAGACTGAGAAATTCACAGTGTCCCAGCTGGAGCTATGGTGGAAAGGTATTGGGATTTTACACACACCCTCTTCACACTACACTCAACCAGCAGGAATAAGCTGCTCACTGCCCCCCCGTAGCAGAGAATGAGCAATGAAGCCACACATAATACCAGCAGCCCCATGCAGCACAACTTAAACTCACCCCCTCTGAATTCAGCACATCCATCCTCACTGACTGTTACATCTCACTCACCTTACTGTGTTTAATTCTCTCTTTAGGACCACAACCTTCTGTTAACACTCCAAATGATGTAAACCTTTGGTTTTCAAGCATTTGTAACCCAAAAAGTAGCTTTCTTTTCCTTTTGCATCCAGCTTTGCTGCACTCTAGAGTGCTCTTTTCTCACAAACTAATTTTCTTCTTTCTTCCCCTATAGGAGAGTTAGAATATAGAGAGATAATGTAGAGATTATAGATAATACATACACATCTATTTGTGTATACAAATACATATTTGTTTATACATATATGCATATATTTGTATATTTTCTATCTATTTATCTATCCATCTATCTGTCTATCCATCCATCCATCCACACATACATAAGTACATACATAGACAAATACATTCTTTTTCTAGGAGATGTAAAGTAGAAACAAATTGATGAAGCCAGCTGGAAGGGAGACAGCAGGAGGAAGGTGATACAACGCCCTGAACTGCCTCGGCTCTCCTGGCTGCTCCGTGTTCCCCTTGCCCGCTCCCGGCTTTTTGAGGATGCGACAAGTCGCAGTGCCGGGGCGCAGCATCCTCGGAGGGGCGTGTGCGTGTGTGTGTGTGTGTGTGTGCGTGTCCCCCCCAAACACACAGCGGCCTCGTCCAATCAGGGCGCTGGGGGAGGGATGCTCGGGGCAGGGATGCAGGGTTGCCAGGCGACAGCAGCGTCCCCGTGTCCCGTCCCCCCTCATCACCCGTGTCCTCCCCCCGGGACCGGGCTGCGCTCCTGCCCGCGCTGCCGGCGCAGTTAAACAGCCGCGGGGAGCCCCGCAGCATGGGGCTCTCCTCCCTCCGAGGGCTCCTGCCACAGCCCCGCTCCTGGCCGTGCCAGGAGCGATAGGCAGCTCCAGAGTGAGAACTAGGAGCGCAGTCAATTAATAAATGGTAGGGATAAGGCGCAGCCGGCCCCTCCGCGCAACCTAGTGCCGGGGGAGGCGGTCTGCGAACGCCAGTCAGCTCCCACTCCCTGCCTTTGTAACTCTAGGTCGCCTCCTAATTTAAAGCTTTGCACCAATCCCCTTTGCCCGGAAAGGAGAGGAAATCTAGAAAGATGCCAGGCTGCGAAAAGGAACCCCAATTCACAGCGCCGGTCCCAGGCGCTGCCTGGCCAAGCGGAGCCAAAGTTGGTCAGAGAAACGGGAAGCGGGTGCTCCAGAGGAGAGGGGAAAGGAAGGGGATCATTGCTTGGTGATCGCAACCTCTCTGTCCCGTTGCCCCCCCTCTTCTTCTCCTTCCCTCAGAGCCTTATCTCTGACAGCTTAGGAGGCCTTGATGAGTTTCCATCGGGATCCGATCCAAGGTGGGGGGGAGAAAGGGTGATTGTTCCCAGAGGAAGCAGCTCACACAAGTTTGGGGGGTGAGACTCCCCGGTGGATGTCTAACGAGCACATCGGGAGGCACGCGATGCCCGGGAGCAGCTGGAGACCCTCGCCAGAACCTACCCTCATTGCACGGTAAGGAGCTGGGCACCGGTATCCCGCGTCCTGGTCCCTGCATTCCACATCCCGATCTCTGCATCCTGCGTCTCAGATTCGTGCATCCCGGTCCTCACATCCCCATATCCCGCATCCCAGTCTTTTCATACTAGTCCTTCTATCCCACACCCTGCAGCCTTGATCCCTGCATCCCGGGTCCCTGCAATCCAATTCCCGCCCCATCCTGCCCTCTGGACTGGACGCAGCCGCTGCCCGGGGGGTTGCGGGTTGTGCAGCCGGGAAAAAGTTTAGAGTGGCGGATTGCGAAGAGGTTTACTGGCGGGATTCGGGGGCCGGGAGAAACGGGGAAGGGTGGAGTGGGAGGGGGCAAAGGCTTTCACACCTGCAGAGAACGGGTAGGGTGCAGGGGGATCCCTGTAGTCCGCAGCTGAGGGGGCATGGAGGGGGAGGTAGGGGGGTGTGAAGAAAGGAGCTGTGTCCAGATGTTGCCCCAAGGTTCCTTCTCCCCTAGGGTTTGGGGGTGAAGTGACGAGATCTTAAGCATCCTATACCCCTCCTTAAGCTGGGGTGGAAACTGCCAAACCAGCAGCTGGGAAATCCGTGCTGAGTGCCCGGCTCATCTCCCCGGATCTGCTGCTGAGAGAGAGGGAGGTGGGGAACGTTAAAGAAATTGGAAGTGCTTTGTTCCTCTGGGAATATCTCCCCTGCAGGGACCTGGCTCACCCCAGGATCCTAAAACTGGAATGCTTCAAAAAGGAAGGAAAAATTAGCAGGGATGATAGAGCCAGTGTAAACTCTCCCTCACACACATGCCTGTATATCTGTCTGTCCATGTGAGTATGCAGCCAGCTGTGTAGGTATATGTGTGTGCTTATGGAGCTGTCTGTGCCTGTGCATGTGCCTTGCCTATGTCCCTGTGTCTTTGGGTGTGTAGGTGTGTATATCCATGCTTATGTGTTTGCTTGGATGCATATGGATGTACGATATGTACAGATTCATAGGAATGTGCTTCTATTCCTAGATGGTGTTTATCTAACCCTCTGTAGACCCAGAGGTGTGCATGTACTTACCTTCCATCCCTCTGTGTGCCAGGCACACATCTCTGCCAAAATACACATGTGGGTGTGAGAAAGTATATTTCTATGCCAGTGTATAGGTAGGATTTGGGGGCTGTGTTGGATTTTGGGGGCTTTATCCTCCCAGGTTATGGCAGTGTTTCAGTATTTCGGTGGATCATTTTATATATCCATCCCTGTATTTCAGTAATCTTGATAAAAGCCAAGCAATTCTTGAAAAACTAGGCATCGCACCAATACTGCACTGAACTGAACTAAGGGTTTGCTGGTAGTTTGTGAGTTCCTTGGCTTTTTCTCTGTTTATGCCACCGGCTGAAGATTATTTTAGTTCTTTTTTTTTTTTCTTTTAATAATTAATTAAATCTGCTTTAAAAAAATCTCGATTGAAAACTGTGAAACAGAACAGCCTGGGACACAGAATTGTACCTATTTCAGCTTGCATAAGTATATGTCTCACGTTGATTAAATATGCATGAAAACAATTTGAAAAGCACAGGACCCACCTGATCCAATACACATTTTAGGAAAATTACTTTTTAAATTTTGTTCAGATGCACCTAAATTGGGATGACTTCTTCTGCTCTTATTTATGTTGATAAACATATTACAACAAAATGAAGCTCCTCAGTTATATTGGGGAAAATTACATACTAAGCTATTTTAATCACAGTTAAGGTTATATTGGAGAAAATTGCACATCAACTACTTTTATTCAAAATTAAGGTAATAGAAAAATTGTAGTTTTGTGATGTTCATCCTTTGAGTGAAATCAGTAACAATTCATGCAAATCCTTCTTAATGAACTGATTATGAAAGTTAATTTGTGCTTCACTAGAATATTTCATACTTTCTGTGGCATTTTTCTTGTTTGGTTGGTTTTGGGGTTTGTGTTTTTTTAAGAATGATGCTGTCCACCACTACTCTCAATATTTCTAGAGTCTTGCATTATATATCAAAAATAAAACACACTTCAAAATAGAAATTCCACCAATTGCTTTACTGCTCTATAACTTAAAACCAAGCACTGGCATTGGTATCAAGTGCAGTAAAACTAGACTTTCATCCTGGAGCCAAGATGCTTTTCTAATCACTGTTGATGTTTGCCTGGGTTACTTGTGCTGATGACCTACTTATAAGCTTCTACAAATAAGCGAATAAAGTTTTTTTAGGCAAATGTTGACACCTTGTCTAGGAGTAAGATTCTAATTTTATCATTGAAAGAGTGGATCTAAAGCAAGATGCAGGGGTAAAGTATCTTCTTGGATTCACGTAATGTTTTTATAGTTAAATAAATGTGACAAAGCAAAGTACTAAATCAGACTGGAAAGACAAAATAAAAGAAATACATTGCAAACAATGCTATCATTCAGTTCAGTGGTCTGTGTTACATAAGTGGAGCTGAATTTGGAAATGAAGACAGTGCAGGGAGACATAATGGCATTTAAAGAAAGAGCTATTTGGATGCTTGTGTGAACACAGCTCGCCTATGGAAGTGTCCTACAGAAGATACATTATGGTGTAGCTCACAGAGTCCAATTTAGAATCCTATAAGACATGAATGACCTGGTTCTAATGTTGTTTGTGCTGAGTCAAACTGCAATTTTACCTTTAAATATGGTGGGCCAGATTCTCTATTTGCCTACAAGAATTTAGTAGGATCACATGAAGTGTGCATCCACCAAGAGCCTGGTTTAGCAGAGTGATTGGAGAATCCAACCTAAAACTTCACAGGTTGTGAGATCCTGTCTATGAGGCTGTTAAACTTGCCAACAGCATCCTGCTGAAGGGAGTTCATTCTCTTATCAGTTTTTGAAAGCTGTTTCTAAAGCCCTATAAAATGTTTATCAGGATTTCTGCTCCTCGTTTGCTCCAACTTGTTGTACTATAGTTATTGATTAGGTAGTATGAATTTTTGTCATTGATAAAATCACTCTCAGGATGCCACAGAACAACACCAAAGGTGTTTGACACACTCCAGGATCAGACAGCATTACTGTTTGTGTGGGAATGTGTATAACTATGGTAAGCTACATAAGCTCTTGTGAAGATCATGTAATATTGACTGTTGGGGGTCGAGGGGGGTGTTCTGCTTATTGATATAAACCTAAGAGCTGGTTTAAAACTTAATCAAAAATGTAGTCCAGGTCAGAGAATTAAAGAGAAGATTGTCCTCTTGCTCTCTATCAGTGTGGAGAATAAGGCTGTGCTTTAACCCCTGAGTGAGTTGCATTTGCAATGGACGGGTATCCCCAGGCACTGAGAAGGGGTAACCAAAGGGATAATCAGTCACTCTGTCCCTGCAGCCAGTGCTGAATGTCTAGAGCCCAACTGCAGTGGACCTGGGATCCAAAAGTGGCAGGAAAGGAGTGCATTATCCTTTGGCTGGTACCATCTTCCTAAGTCTCTGCTTGTGACTGTTTCTTGCTATGAACTTAGCAAGACAACTTCTGTGGTAATCCAACCCTAAAGTGGCAGAAAAATTTGGGGCACATTTCATTTTACAAAAATACCTATTGGCTGAAAATTCTGAGTTTAATTTACTAGTAGGAACAAAATGACAAAAAAGTAAGAATTCCTCCTAGGCACAATGATGCTTGGGAACAGCCTCAGTGCAATTGTCAGGTATTTCCACTGAGACAAAACCACAGTTCATTGTTAGAAGTGTTTTAACTATTGCAGATTAATGAAATTGCCTCTTTCTTCGGGTAAGCCCAGAATCCACCGTGCAACCTAAATAGATTGCTTGGCTTATCTACTGTCTTATGAGGTTTTCAGACATTTTGTTTCGGGGATGTGCAGATTTTCAAAAATACTACAAGAAATAAACTGTCTTATTTCCAGCCTTTTCAAAGTAATGCAGCAAATTTTCATGAGGGTTAAATTGCTGTGAACCTATTAAAGTCAAAAAGAACAGAATTTACTAGAGCAACAGCAAATTACACCCCCCCCAAAAAATAGGCTACAGAACTATATTGCTTTTGTCTCATATTCATCCTCTAACATATAAAATTATATTTTTTGGAATTATTATCATGCTTTTCTTTTCATAGCCATGCTGAGATTATGGGAGCATTTATGTAGTCAGCAATTGTACCGCTTGTATACGAACATATGGGCTTGTCACGTAAATCAACAAGTTTTCCCAAAAACCTAAGAAGAAGGGTAGCAGCTTTTCCAAACCTTCTAAGACCCAATTTAACCACACGTAAAAGCATGGTCTCAAACCCAATTACTGAGGCAGCCCTACTTTGGAGTGCTTTAAGGTCTGGCAAGTGGCTTGAACTTGATAGCACTGATGACTCTGACCTTGAAAGTCACTTTCCTGTTGCATACAGTATGATCACCAAGTTTTTAAACTATGTGAAATATGCATCAGGGAAGGTGTGTACAGCAGGAATGGTTGATAAACTTTTCATGGGTGAAATGGGAACTTGAAGCAAACTCTTGGTGGATTCTGTGAGACCTTGAAATTCTCCATTTTTTAGAAGAGTGAATAGAGAAGGAAAAAAGCTGTGGGGAAAAAAAAAAAAAGAAGGTTGAGGAAAATACCTCTGTATGTGACAAAATTCAAAAAATAAAAAGAAGAAAAGAGCTTGATAGAAAAGGAAAAAAGATAAGTAAAGATATTCAAATGAGTATTCAAGCTGGAAGAAAAATAAATTAAATGATAACTCAGTTGTGGGAAGAAGAGATTGTAAGGCAGACAGAGATGGTGAAGTCAATGGAGACATTGTCACACTCCAAAGGAAAATCAAGCAAGTGCACATAAGGAAGAATGAAGTCAAAAGCTAAGTGGTTGACCAAAAAGTCAGCAAATTCATAGGTCAGAACTGTATTAGCAGAATTAGTGGGATGATTATTTTCTCATGAAAAGAAGGACGAATATGTTAGCTTGGAGTACCCCTTAAGGAACAGTGTACCTGAAAGGAGAGGTGCTGAGAAGGGGAGGTAGAGTATACAGGTGAGAAGAAACAGAACTGCTCTTGAGAAAATGAGGAGTACTTGAGAGGAGGACAAAGGGAAGAATAAAATAAGGGGAAAAAAATGAAAGGATTGGGACTGACATTATATCAGAAAAAAAGCACAGACAAAGGCTGGAAGCAAAGACTGCCAAAAAAAAAAAAAAGGAAAGAAAAGAGGAACTGAGAGGGTGGGTGTTACAGGGGAGTCACCTCCCACTGGTACAAAGGAGGAGGCAGGACCTGAGCTTGCCAGGGGGAAAGAGCTGAAGGGAACCTGAAAACTGTGGAAAACCTTTGTCTAGAAGATGACATGCTGATGGAAAAGAAAATGTGCAGAATGTAGTGACTCAAAGCACCCTCAGCTGAGAAATACAGTAAAACTTATACATTAACTTCTATTCCCCTGAAAAGCTCCACTAACAAGCCCACACTCAAACCAGGGACAATTTTTTGTGTTACCTAAATGCAGTATCTGGGGAAGTTAACACAACTACATAATTTGGGACTCTGCAAAGCCTCAGCCTCTCTGTTTGGTGGTGGCTGGTGCTCAACTGCACGAGTTGTTAGGCTGACTGAGACAATGCCTTGCAGTTGCAAAGGAGGATGCTGCAGGCAATTCACCGAGTCTGAGATTTGGCAGTAGTGGGATTCCTCTCTGGAATTAGCCCTGTAAAGAGGATGCCTGAGATAAGTGGGCAACAAGGGGCTGTCTGACTGTGCCGAGAGACTCTAAACCTCTTCCAGCAAAATGAGTGTGTCAGATGCCAAATCTAACGCTGAGGGACTTTGGTTTGCAACAGTCATTGAATACTGTGGGGTCAAACCAGTGACCATTACATCAACCTATGAAGTATAGGGTGGAACACCATTTGAAAAGGGTTTGAAAATCTTAAAAAAATATTGTTCTATACCTAAATTCCTAAAATTAATCCCTAAATGTATTGCTAAATGTTTTCATCCCTAAAAATTCCTAAATATTGTTTCATCAGTGATGTAGCTCCCTGCTCCACAGACATGTAACAGCAGGGCTAAGATGGTGAAGAAATTGTCCAGCAAAACTAGGTCTCTGCTTTGGGAATTCAGAATAAATACAATTCTCTTCCCTGGTGAGGAATGGAGTCCTGTAAGGAACTCGTGTGTTCTCTGAGAGGCTCACAGACCATTCCTGACCTTGTTGACCTGGACCAGTTTAATGTACAGCTCACTGCATCAGGATGACTGTCTATTTTTCATAATGTAGCTGTGATTAAGTATCCTTACATCCAATACTGTCCAAAGTTTGTATGTGCCGTGCCTTCATGATGGGACACACAGTTGGTTCTGAGTAAACATTTCTTCATTATGTTTTATGGGAGATTTTTGGCTGAGATACTTTTTGATCCAGGACTTACTGCCTAGCAATTTCTGTATTGCTTTGTAATCAGTATATATTATATTGCTATTATTAATTTCATTAAGAGTGGTTGTATCATCCAGTGAAGAAAGTATCAGGAAAGCATGACAAGACATTGTTCTGTTAGTATTTGAAAATATTACATTTGTGATGCTTAGCAGAAATTGGCTGCCCTGCTGTTAGAGTCACATAGCCGGAGATGTGATGAAAATCAAGCAGCAAATTTTGGGGATGTTTTCAGAAATCATAGCACGATTTCCCCCCCCCCCCTCTTATTTCTGTGTATTTTCAAGGCAAGAGAAAACAGATAAATAATCAAAAGAATGGAGGTAAAAGAAAAATAAAGATATTGTGTAGTAAGACATGTAGGATTCAGTTCAAAGCTGTTAAAAGAGTTTGTTTGGATAAGCTCATATGGTTAAGAAATGTCTAAAAGTATCTTTATCTGCAAGATAATATAAAAATTATATTTTCATGCAAAAATACAAGTGGTTTTGCTATAACAAGTGACTTTTCAAAAAGGTTCATTATAATTTTTGGTGAGATTGTGTACGTATTTGAGTGTTGAGCCTCATGAGCTGAGAATATGGCTATGGGCTTCTTCACTTTTTATCATTGATTTTTAGTGACATTTTTACTAATCTTCACCCATCAGGACAACTTCATGAGGCATCAACTGATGCCTCATTTGGTTCCACTGAAAAATTTCTGGGTGTTTCTGTATACAACAAATTAAATACCTTGATTTTACCTTATAACAGAAGTATTTTACCAGTATTTAACTTTGCCTTGCAAAAAGCAGGGGAAAGAAAACACCCACATGGGACATCAGTATAATGATACTGGATTAAACTGTGTGAAAGCGATACCTTACAATGCTCGCTAGATGTTACAGCACGTTATTTGCATAGACAGTAATAAGGATCTTGTTTTCCCTATTATGAAATATGTGTCCACAAAATGACATTTTACTAGGAAATTTACAGAGTTTGCAGGAATCTTCTTAGATTTTTTTCCAAACACTGTAAGAACACAATGAAGTACACTTGTCAAATCCACCATGCAACTGTTTCAGTGTATCCCCTTGTGATCTCCTAATCGTGCTTGCTCACTTTCTTCCTTGCAGCTGTCACTGCTTTAGAAGAGCCCTTACAATTACAGACAATGAGACCAATAGACAGTGCATTTTCTTAGACAGGTGTGAGCCCATCTTACGTCGACTGATGCTCCAGGTTGAGTTATCAGGCCAGTCTTCACTCTTGGAAGTTAAGAAAAATAAAAGAAATTGTGTGGGAATGGCAGACCAACACTGAAGTCTGTTTTAGCCAAATACTCCCAAACTATACACCACATATTTCTTTATCTTACCATTATTATAAAATATATTTACCTAAAAAAAAAAAAAAAAAAAAAAATTTTCTTTGCAATAAAGAAATAAATCACCCATCTCAGGGTCATGAAAGCAGAACAAACCTCACTGCTCTTCCAGCAAAAACAACATGCAACCCATGTCTTTTTCATTCATTTCCTTGTCAACGTGGCTGTCAGTGATACATTTACATATGGCCAGTCCCACAGTTGATTCATTGAGATGATTTTATGAGTGAGAAGGGAAGATGATCTAATTGAGTAGGTCCAAGAATACAAATAAAATCAGATAACTTTCAGAGAATAATAACTTTGTTTTCTGAAGTGGATTTTAAATCTCCAGGAAGAGAATAACTCCACTTCAAGCAACCTTTTCTTCTTCACTCAGAAGTGATCCGCGATTAATTGTGCAGTTTAACTGAACTTTGCTTTCCTTGGTATCCTAGGAGAAAAGCTCTGAAAGACTGGGAATTTTAACTTGTTTGTAATGTAAACTCAGTATACTGGTGGTGCTTTTTAACACTCCAGAAACTGTTTGGGAGGAAAAAGAAATAAATAAAAAAGCTTTGATCCTCTAAGCAAACAAAGAGGGGAGAAAGAGGTTAAAAGAACCATCACTTGTGAAAGGCAGAGAAGGAAAATGTGGGAAAGGTGTCTTTATTTTAACAGTTTCAGAGACTAAAACATTATTGGTGATACCAGGCACTTCAACAGCATTAGAGACTTTTGATGAATAGGGGAAAATTGACTTATTTTTATTGTTTCATCGACCTTTCTGAGATTTCCAAGGACTATGAATTTCTTGATAATATCAGTCATCTAACCAAGTTTTTTTCCCAGAAGCAGATATCCACGACAAAGCTTAGAGATTAATGCTAATACCTTAAGTATCAAGCTCAGACAAACATATTCCTAGTGGCATTATTCACCATGAAGAAAGGAATAAGAGTCTAGCCTGGAAGTAACACCAGGTTCTGGGAGCTGGGACATAAACTTGTATCCCAGGTTTCTGGCCAAAGGGTGAAATATAAATTGAAGCTTGCAGCAACTGTAGTATCAGGGAGTGGTGTGACCCAGCAGTGCTCTGTTGTCTGCTTATCTCTGGGAAATGCTCCTGCTCCCTAAAATGCCATTATTTTGGCCAGTAGGTAAGGTGAAGTCAAGTCTCCATATAATCCTTTCAACCTGCCTGTCTATTCCACATTCACCAGTTTTAAGGAAGAAAGTAGATAAATAGTTCCATTTAGACCTAAATACCTTAAATCAATGTCCAGGGAGAGGCTGAGGAGAGTAATAGGGCTTCTTAGTCCCTGTAATTTCCTGGCGAAGGCACAAGGTTCCAATTAGAACTTATCCTGAAAGAGTGCAGTATCCATTAGGGTAGAAATGGATAGAAAGAGGCTCTTTTTATGTAAGATTCCTCATTTTCAAAGATTGTACACAACGTTCCCTTTGCCTAGAACTCGGCAATTATAGTTCCCCAGATAATGACACCAGTAAGGACTTCATCTGATCCATCTCCCCCTCCAAAGATGGCATAAACTGTCTTTAAATCTTCATTAACTAATACTTGTTGAAGATTTCCTTAAAATCTGCAATGACAGAAATTTCACAGCCTCCTGCAACAGCATATGTCTGTGCTTCACTGTTCTTGTGGACAGAAGGTCTCCAAAAGTTTAACTAAATCCCACTTTTTGCAACTGAGCCTATCACTCTTATCCTCTCTGCTGTGGAAATTCAAAGCAATTTAGTACTTTCTTTTCCATTCCAGACTTTTATATTGCAAAGGGATTTGATTTCAGCTGTTTAACGNTTTTTTTTTTTTTTTTTTTTTTTTTTTTTTTTTTTTTTTTTTTTTTTTTTTTTTTGCCATTTGCTTTTTTTAGTCTCTTGTTATTCTTGCTGTTTTCCTTTTGACCTTCTCCAGTAGCCCGTTTGGACTCATACCCAAAAGATGAGTACAGGCAACGAATGGCTTGACTTCACTTGTCTTGAATACAACACTCTTCAAAGAAATCCTTTGTATTATTCCTTTGTTCTACACTCCAAGCCTCACTCCAATCAGCGTTTTGCCCACAGAGCAGCCCTCAGGAGCTCCCTGAGCCATAGCGATGTCCTTGTCCTGTCACCTTTTAATTTGCTACATTTTTTCTTGATGGCTTGTGGTCATTTCTGGTTTGCAACCACTACAACCCCAACCAAACAATTTGCAGCCCTCACATCCTCCTTAACATTTCAGAAGAAAAATTTTTAGGCAGTTTGAACAACCTCTTGCTTTGTGTTTGCCACGAGGATGTGCATGGGCGATGACTTCTCTTGATTCAGTCATTGCTAGAGAAAGGACATACTTGACTGCTGCACTGTCTAGCATGCTCAGAATGACACAGGTTTAGCCTGTTTAGCATGAAATTGTCACTAAGATCAGCCAGCAGCTTGCCTGTCCACAAATCAAAGAAAAGCTCCCGAGAGAGTTTGTATAAGGGAAGCTTCCAGATCAACTCCAAGCATAAAATGTACCAAAGAGCAGTGCAGAGCTGAGTGACGGATAAAAATATGGAGTTGGTATTCATTTGGGTATTCCAGCTGCAGGTCTATGAAAAGGCAGAAGCTGTTTTTGCTTTCATGATCATAACCATAGAACAATGCATCAGGAGGTCTCAAATGAGGTGTTTGACTTTGCTGCTGGCAAACCCCCACAGAGTTCATCTACATTAAGCCTGATGAATGTGGCATTAGGCAAGAATCCAGAACTTCATGCCCCCTAGACACATTTCGTGCCTCACTTGTTTAATTTCTCTTCTTTTATTAAGACTCAAACTTTTCCCTGGCCAGTCTAGAACATTTCCCAAATTGTCCAGGTCATGGGTAATGTCCAAGGGGTCCTAATGAAGCTGCCACAGGTACTTGCCACAAAGGTTCCTTAGAGAACCCTTTGTATCTGTGAGGTTCATGCATTAGAGAGTATTAGTTACTATAAAAAAACCCACACACACCCCCAAAAAACAACCAAAACCAAACCAAAACAAAACAAAAACCCAAACAAACAAACAAACAAACAAAACTCAGAAAGAAAGACAAAATTAAAAGTTTTTACTTGAGCATCTGTAGTAATTCATGGAGCACCCTAACATTGCAACAAAAATGTTCCCTCTGGCCTTCTTGCTAATCAACATGCTGTTTTAATATATCTCAGTAAATTAAAACACATCCAGTCCAACTCATTAGTTCCTGACCATTAACTTCCAAGCCTTGAATTCCCAAGGAACAGGTAAGCAGCTGCTTTGAAGATTTAAGTGGCATGACTCCACCAGAGCACAAGCCACCATTATATATGAGAACAGTCCCTTTCCTCTTTCTAACTTGGTCACACTGGGACTGGCAAATAAGCACTCCTTGGACGCACTGGGTGAAAGGGAAGATTGGTCTCCATGTGAGAGAACTTTTTTACAGTCTGGGATAGAGAGACACACAGGGGTACCTTCAGGCAACCCATGGGACGCAGCTTGATGGTTTTTCCCTCCACTGGTAATAAAGCAATACCAAATACTCATCTGATATGTTGTCTCTTGAACATAGATCATAATAAATAAATCAAGTACCTGAGATGCACTGCCTGATCATGGTCAGCAGGGCCTAGCACTGTAACCTCACTTATTGAATGGTAAACAGAGTGTTCCCAAGACCTTAAAAAACCAGTTTCTGTGTAAAGAAGCATCTATATTTAATCAGCAGGACTCATCACAGTCATATTTTAGAGTGCTGTGAGTTTTTTTTCAACATTTTTTTTTAAAGCATTAAGTAATAGGTGCTCTAGCATGTCCCATTTTTGTCCTTTCCCATTTATGACATGGTTTCCATGCCAATGATTAGAATGAAATACTGATATAAGTAGTTTCAAAAACAAAAGCACGTTTGGAATGATCCACATTTATCTTTAGAGTGTAAGAACTGCAAAGACTAATGGATTGAGAGAAATTAAACACTAGGCTAATGGTGCATTAGGCAACCTAAGACCAATTAGGTGTGCTGATTCATTCAATATTCTATCTGTTTCCATTATGATCCCTGTCAAAATTATTTTGCATGTATTAATCCATCTGTGTTTATTTATTAATAAAAAAATTCCCTTGAAATGTAGGTCTTGCATCCTATAGTCTTCTCTCAAGCAAAACTTCCATGACAGCAGTAGCAGAAGGACTTCAAGATGTAACTGGAACTCTCTGTACTGCTCTTTTCCTAAAATAAAACCTAAATTCCTTCAATAAGATTAATGTGAATGCATTCTCCATCTGTATCGATTCCAGATACTCTTCATGTTTAATTAAGACATATTATTCTGCAACATTATACATAGTTTTATGCAATGTTCTATGAAAGTGGTCCTGACTGTACCTGACCAAAAAGAATTGTTCTAAAATGAATTGCTAATTGGTGACTACTATTATATATTGGTTTGTACATTATTCTGATGTGTAATTGACTATCTGTTTGCCAGATAAGTAGAGGACAGAGAGTTATTGGTAACTAACTTTATTATCATGTCTTCTGAGTTTCAAAAAGCAATTCTTTTTCAGTTCAGTTACAATTTATTATTGTTGGATTCTGGCTTCCAAAATAACCCTTGGAGGGAAATAGACTCACCATAAAATTTTTCACATAGGTATTGCCACAAATATGAGAAATGAGCAACAGGCCAGGTAGCAGTGCAACAGGAATGGATCTAAGGCTAGAGAAGCTCAGAAGCAGAGCATGACTCAACACCATGGTATCATATTGCTGTGGAAAAGGGAAATTTCCTACTGGGATTAATAAATAGGAATATTGTCTTCAAGTTTTGGCATGTAAACATTAATCTCTACTCAACACTAGTAGGGACAGTCTTGGAGTATGGTGCCCAGTTTTGAAATTATGTTTTAAGAAGGAACATAAATCTTTCAGAGTGCAGAGAATATCCACATGAAGAATTGTGTGAAAAAACCGTAGATTTATCACAGGTAAGTAAAAGACTTAAATTGTCTCACAGAAGACTAGACTTTATAAAAAGATTTTAATTTTGAAGAGTGGGAAAAACAGAATTAAACTGCTGGGAAATCCAGGAGATTCCTGTCCCCAAAGTGTTTAAAAACAAGCTAACCAAGTAGATAAGTCATAAGTAAAATTGATCTTGATTTGGGTAATAGCAAAGGAAAATCAAGATATTTCAAGATCTCTCCTAACCCTCTTCTTCTCTAAGTGACATAATTGAGGGCTCCAATCCCAGGGCCTCTGTATTGCAAACCTCTCCTTCTGTTGCAGTCTAGACACCTGCCAGCTCAGCAGAGCCTCCGCTGCTAAGTTGGTGAGGTGCAGGAGTCAGAGCAGACAACATCATGCTTCTCTTGGGGAAGGGGTGGGGGGGGGTGGGGGGGAAATGGACAAATTTCAGGAGCAAACAAGGCTGTCCTGCAAGAGAGAGGCAAACTCTGCCGTGCAAGGGCAAATCACGTATGTACAGGGAGCAAGAATGCATCACAAGTCTCTGCTTAGTTCACATGCAGGCTCTTTATGAGTGCCTTCAGTACAGCCAGCCACGTAGCCTGTCACGTAAAGACCATGAGCAGTCCCACCCTTTACTGTAGGGACTGTGCAGAACTGTACCTACAAAACACAACATGAAATGAGTTCTAATATTAGGACAGCAGATAAATAAGAAAGCAAGAAGCAGCATGACTCGTGCTGTCAACTTTAAAGTCTACTCTGCATGTTCATAGGCTTTGATACCCTTGTGTGTAGGCAGTGCACTATATAAGGTTATAAAGTTATGTATGTTTTTGGAATATTTGCATAAGGAAATGAATGCAGTAAATCTGTTGACGTCGTCAATGCAGAACTACCGTAACTCTAAAGCTTTCTGCACTGCAGTGATGATTATGAAACTAGTAGGTAGTTTATGTTATTAACTCAAGGCGTCATCTTTAATAAATACTCATAAAACACACTGGCAAAAGCATAAACTGCAGCAACGTGAGTAAGAAATCTGTGATATTCTCCCTACCATGGATAAATTGTTAATACTGTTGTTCAGTAATTATTTAATCAAAAGTATACTTAAGGAAAATCTGAAATAACTGAGAGATTTCAATTTTTAGACTAAGAGTCCTATATTCATGTTAATTACTGAAGCAGGGTTATAGTATATTTTAATAAAAGTGGGAGACAGTATTGAAATTCAAATAAGTCCTTGGAGGTTTTATGGTTCATACAAAATGCAAAGAAATTCAGAAAGAAAGTTTTTTCAAAATTAATAATTATTTCTTAAACAGAGATAAAGAATTAGATGTTGTCTTCCAAAAAGACATTATGTTTTGTCATGAGGTAGTGAACAAATGTATTATTCATATCACTGATAGAAAAGATATTTAGCCTAAATTACACTCTTTCTACCCTGAAATTTTTCTTCTATTCAAAAGATATCATATCTTTCATCATTCAAGGCCTCTCTGCATTGACCCTGGAGAATACTGAAATATTCCTTTTATCTGTCCTAAATCAGGTGAACAATAAAAAGATATTGATTTTTCATACAGAATAAATAGTTCACAAATGTATAAAAATTTAATTCAGGATTCAGTGGGTCAAGACAAGACTGTGATAAATTAGCAACAAAGTCAACAGAGCTGGTCTACATTACAGCAACTGGCAGTGCTGCTCAATTTGTCAGGTGTGCTGCGTTTCCATCATTTAATAGCTTCAAGAGATCAATAAGATCTGCAGTTTTGGGTTTTCAAAGTCAGCCAGCTTCCTTCCCTTGCTCTTACTCAAGCAGCAGAGAGGACTTTGCATCATAGCCCTTGCATTGCAATAAAGTTTTACCTTCAGGAATGCTCACTTGCCCGTGTAATTGAGACTGGATAATGCCCTCTGACTCTGAGCTTGGCCATCACCAGTGGGAAGCTGCTGAGGAGCTGATGGCATGAGAACATGAGTCATGAACATGTCCCAATCCCCCAACTAGTGTAAATCAGTGTAACTGCACTGTTAGAAACTCCAAGGACAGAGGTAGCTTGTAAATACAGGAAATATGGGGGTTGTGCAACATAAATAAAACCAGAAGAGACAACTCAATCTATCTCCTGCCCCAAAGCAGAGTCAGTATTATTGTACATCTTCTGAGAAAGATTGCTTTTTTCTTGAAAACTTCTGGTCATAGATGCTCCACAACTCTCCCAGACAGCATGTCCCTGTGCCTTAGCACTTTTATGATGGGAATACTTTCCCCTAGTGTCTAGCCTAAACATTTATTTTTACAGTTTAAATTCATTTTTGCTTTAGCTAATGACTGAAGCCAAAATTCTCCTGTCATCCCAATTAATTTCTCACCCCCTCAGCTTGATTCAGCTTTGCTTACAATCTGGTCTGGCCACCTCTGTCATGAACCTGAGACTGTTGATTGGATTCGGAAAACTGTGAGTTTCAGGCCAGTCTGTCTGTGTCTTCTCTAGTTGTCTGAAACTGGCCCACTTCTCAGTCTGAGACAGCTTCCAGTCTGCTGAATTGGTCATCAAACCGTGGAACATTCACTGCCACTGGAAAGACTTAAAGTAATACTTGTGAAAAAAGAGAGTCCTAAGATTGGTGTGGGTTTTTTTTTTATTTTGTCACCCATTAGAGGAACATTCGTTTAGGGTCCTTAAAATAAGACATGTTTTAGACTGTTTGTGTGATTAGTGGGGTGCATTTCAAAGGAAAGCACAATCTCATCAGTGGGATTATGCTTCCTTTCTAAGTTGCAGCACGACTAATCTCATGCTCTTTAGTGAGATGACAAATTTCAGCCTGTGCATTAAGTGTTTTTTAAATGGCATTGAGTTTTTTTCCATGATGGTTCCAACTAATGCTTAACATGATTCATTATTGTCGCTTATGCTCATTAGGGAAAATATTTAGATTCTATTAAAGTACTTGGTGCTTGGTGAAGAAAATAACATTAGTTTGAAAATAAAATAGAGTGTAAGTAAAAGAAAGAACTATTGGTGGTGAAAAGGCTTGATGGAAAAGGTATTGAGAATGGCAGAAATGTCCTTTTCTCTGATAATTTCTTCTCTGTTAGTGGCCTATTCTGCTATGATTAAAAAAATCTTCTTCAAGGGCCATAGTGCTTCCTAAATTGATTATTGAAAAAAAAAAAAATTGGTTCAAAACCTTTCCTGAGTAAACAGTTACTGGTATCGCTTCACCCTCCCTGTTCGTTGTTCTTCACTAGGGCTTGGTCTTCTCTTCCAAGCAACTTGGCTAAACCTCAGGCTGGGGAGTATTTCCTTGCTGAGAACCTTCACTACAGTATTTTCCTGTCTCCTGTTCTACCTCCACTTGGTGCCAGTGGAGGTCAATTCATTTTCATTCTACTGAGATGGAGGGAAAGAGGTTGGCATTGTTTGGTGGTCAGAGAGATATGCAGGCTGTTCCAGGGCTGTTGTCCTCATTACTGACTGTCAGCCATGCTCTAGGGCCTGAAGCATTCCTTTTGCTTATCTAATCCTCCCACTCACTGCAGAACCCAGGAAGACACTTAATGGCATCCTTTAGATGCTTCTAAGTCACTTTCCTCCCTGAAATTTTCCTAAGAGTCTTCAGACTGCCTAGCAAGCTCCTTCTCACCTCCTGCATCTTGGGAAGCTGGTCCTCTTTAACGTCTAACACCCATGATGACTTTTTCAGAGTGACAGAAGATAAGAATACCTGAAATTACAAAGCAGAGTAATTTTCTCAGCTCAGGCACATTCCTCTGGAGTAAGACTACAGTGTCTTGGAGGACCTTTGGGCCTGCAGAGAGTACCATATGCCCTGGATCTGTGCCTGGCACGTAGGCAGTGGTCTCCTCACTCTTGCCCAGAAGCCTCCTGCTGTCTGCAGCGCTGAGAACCTTGTGCCCTGAGCCCTCAGGGTCATGTGTTACTCCAGCCCAGCTAAGTGTGGGGAGAGTAACTGTAAAGGCTCTATTGGTTGCACAACTATGCTAATTTTTTGCCCCTAGGTCTCAAGTACCATTTAGTCTTCCTGTGAAGTCCTTGCAGTTAACCAAATAGTTGCTGTTCATCTGAGACACTTTGGACTTACACCACATGAAAACTTTCTCAAGCAAGCAAGTAGTCCTTTCCACTACAAATCAAATGAAGGTATTTATACTGAAGCCTTTTGCTTGTGAATAATACCAACAATGAAGGTAATATTTAATTTGCCTCATGTTCCACTAAAAGACCAGAAACTGTCTTGACTTCCACTCAGATGTCTGGAAAAACAATAAGTCTCTCTCCATTGCCCTTTCTATGAGATAATCTTGCTTTCCTCAGTTCAGAAGAAGCTTGTGGACCTTGTGGGGCAGGGGAAAGAAGTATCTGTTGCACTTTTCAGGCCCCACTGCTGGTGTTTCTTTTGGTCATTTCATTCCACAACGTCATTTTTTGTAGAAATCCAGGAAAAGAAGCATTTGAGGGTGGGATTTACCTCATCAGACATAAGGTGAAGACAGAGACAGCCACAGTATAGAGGTCCACATCTTTGGAAAGTCATATTTCATTATTAAAAGAATTACCCTTTTAAGGAGAGATTCAACTGACCCATTTTAGATATCTACTATAGAAAGAAAGGAATCATGTGCAAAAAAAGTTTGGGTTTTTTTTCTATCAAGGGAGTATAAGGGGGTCTTTGAATAACCAGATCCCTTGTAGAACCATGTAATCTAATCCATGTTTGGTTAAAGGAATCTCACCTAAAGTCCTAGGGTGGGACTCCAGCAGTTCAGGCTTAGTTTTACCTATGTTTCTCACATGATTGAAATTTTAGTCACAATTTTATTCAGAGCCTGATCTGTGACCTCGAACAAAATGCCATGTCAGTGAGAGAGGAAAAGCTGGTGCTGCTGTTTTTTCTCTGATCCTTGCCAGGTTGTTCTCCCTCATTTATTTCCACAAGAGTCTGTTCTGCATCTCTTTCAAAAAGGAAACCTTTCTGCAACACAAGACTCTCAGTAGGAGGAAATCAAAATGTGTCAGAGATTCTAAGATACCATCTTTATTATTTGGAGATAAGTTTATCTTGGAAAAGGAATTTTATCTCCCAGAATTAAGAGTTTTCCTTTCCATTGAGGTTTAACATTTTTACCACACGTTAAAGCTACAGTTTACTGATGGAAATCTCTTGCACTGTCCTACCTATCCTTCCTTAAGTGTACACTGATGACCTCTGTGAGAGACTGAATTCTGACAGGCATGGGCTACAGAGATCTTTGGTTTAAGTCAGTCCAAAGCTTCATAATTTCTTAGAGCTAAATTGTTAGACTTGAAGTGGGAATTAATACAGGAAAGGCCCTTCACTTGTATTATATGAGAGGTCAAGTTGGAAGGTCAGTTATGGCCCCTATGCCTTTAGACTCAGTATATCTGTGAAATGCCAAATTAAAACTGTGCTAAACTGAGGAAAAAATATATTGTTAGAAAACCTGGCAAGCATTCAAGTCTAAACTCACTATTAATCTTGATCTTGTTGATTTGAAAGATTTGCATTACAAACCTTAAGAAAATATTAAGTTATTCTTTCAATCATCATAGTGTCAACACTCTGGTCCAATATTAAAGTATTGAAATATGCAAACTCTTCTCAGTTTACATACCATGCATATGTGATAACTTTCATCTTGGTTATAATAAGGACTGAACCAACATTTTCTTAAGCCAAAAATTTAACATTCTTTAACTGAAACACTGCTTCTTGTACATAAAGCTGAATTGGGCTCAGAGCTTCTGTGGTTTGAGTCTGGAGGAGGTTGCTCTGCACAAATTAAAGCAAACACATTTCCTTCCAAGTGATGCTGTCAGAAAGTGACTTCTGCTAGACTCCAGGTTTTCATGTAGAGGCGTTTGCAGTATCACAAGTACCTGCTCTTCCTCCTCAAGTCAAGAGCTTCTGAGACCTCAGGTCCCCTAATTTCCTTTTTGAGCACAAATTTCCTGACAGGGTTCATCAGACTTTAGTTTAGTTTAAATTTGCTGCCTGATGGGTTGAGTTCTTTCCTGTCTTTCCATAGCCTTTTCTGTCTTCTGCTAAAAGCTGTCATGCATTTGAAGCTCTCCGATTAAAGGCAAGACTTTGCCCCTTCTGCATAAAACAGCATGAATCTGAGTCTTATAGCCCCCAGGAGTGGATTCTCATGATTTCCCTCGTGTGCTCCTTTCTCCTCCTCAAAGCTACCTTTTATTCCTCCTCCCCTGCTGCACTCTGTGGTGTTTCTCATTCTGAGGCTGGCTCAATTAGAGCTCAGGGAATTCTTTCCTGGGGCTGTCAAAGCTTCCTGGAGATTCCCATGTTCTCTAATCTCCCAAAGATTTCCAAACTTGCTTGACTTTCTTTTTGCTAATTAAATCAGCTAACTTTTAGCCCCAAAAGACAGGACTACTAACGTGATCAGGATAAGGCTATTATAACATCCACCATCTACTCAATGGGTGTGAATTTGGTTAATATGGTTCATTCCTTTACATATTAAAATTGTCCTATTTATTAGTTCAAGATGGTCATTCTGGCTTTGAGAGGCATAACTGGGTAAAAGCAACAATTACAAAGACATTCCTCTGCTGAGCCTAAAGAGAGTGCACCATCTGCATTGCTCAGTCCTTACAGCCTGGGTTGAATTTAACTTTGAGGGTCAGGGGTTTGGCGAAATTTTTTCACCTTTTCACCACTTCATGTTCTACCCTTGTATCAAGGGTCTGTAATCACACACACATACACCCCCTTGCATCCATATTTGTTAATGTGGCAGAGGACTAATTACAATACAGGCAGTCAATGGACCTACACAGGGATTGCTTGTAGCCCTGACCCTGCTGCCACTGGTGCCAAGGACCGACCTGCTGTTGCACCAGTGGTTTCGATGATTTGTTTTTTCCTACTCTAGGACTGAATTACAACAATTGAAATTTATTAATAATGTATTCCCACTGTGTCCAGGGATGTCCTTTCTTATGTCTTTACAGCTGAAAATGTCACTCCAACATGAAATTGAGGGATCTATCTCCACTGATTTTTGCTGAATAACTTCTGAGCTACAGCACCATAAACATCAGGGAAGCAAACCAAGTTATTGTTTTCTACCATCTGAATTCACAAATCCACTAGTACTAACTCTCTTGTGATCATAGCTGTAGCTAAATAAACTGAGGGGGCGTTTTTAATAGATAAACCAGATAAACCTTTGTTTATGTCTCACCAGGCTACATATTTACTGCTTAAATCAGTCAAAAAGTACTCACAGAACCATGAAGCAACTGTCTTTATGAATCACATATTAGTAGGTCCAAACTGTTCATAAACTGCTCTATATTTTTTAAAATAAATCCCAACTGTCAATGGATGACTAGAGGTACAGACCTCATCTAACAATTATTCAGTTCTAATGTCACATTGTGTTAAAAAAAATTGTGATATTAGGCTAGACATCTCATAATACTGGACATCTGTCTTTGACATAAATATGTCATAGTCAAACAAAACAGCCCTAGGAGAATATTAAAAATTCTACTATCTTCTTAAAAAGAAATGGGCATAATGAATTGAAAGAGTTAAGGCCATGTTTTCCACAAATACAGATCAACAAGCAGCTAAAGATTATTATGACAGCAAAGACTGTAATTTAATAAAATTTTATTTGTAGCTTGTATCATGCATCTGAGCTCTGTCATTTCAATGACCCCCCTCCATGATTTACTCAAAGATGTGGACTATGCCTAATTGTTCCTGCTAACCATGTTTTGTCAGTTGAAAGTCTATTTCCTGGATGATTTTTTGGTGTGGTTTGGTTCTGAGAGTTGAAAAATGCTGCAGATATTAAGCAGGGTAGACCTTTAATCTCTACTCCACCTGCTAATTCTCCACTGGATATTCAACAAAAACTCACCGCAGAAGCAAACAAACATCTCAACAGGTAGCAAGTGAGGAATGCAAACAACATGGAGGAAATGCATTTTCTCTTTCTATGAGCTATTTTTACCTCACAGACTGTTATTCCACTGAGCAAACTCAAGACAGGTAAAAGAAAAAGCACTTTGCAGTCTCATCTGCATAGAACACTGGATCAGTCTGAATCCTCAATATCTTTAACGTGCCCATATTTTTACCACTTGGCTGGTGGTGTTGTGTCTGGCAGATTGCTGTGGCAAATACCCCCCAAAATCTGCATTGTGCTAAAATAGATGCCATGATTATCTAAGAACAGCTGGCTAGGAACTTGCAGAGTCCCATGCTACATGTATATTGTTGCAATAAAAATGGCAATCAGCACTTTCAACTTCCTAATTGCCTCTTGCCTCCTGGCTTGATCCCCCTGTCACCAAGGGTGATGGTAAGACTTCAGATCTTCCCCTTCTCAGAGCAAAGGGCCATGACTCATACACCAGGCTGGAGATTAAGGCCACAACCTAACTCTCCAAATCCCAGTGATTAGTTTAGCAAGTCTAACTGCAGTTCAGCACTTTCTGCACTACTTTCTCTGAACAATGACAGTGTTATTGTTGACATTATCAATTACTATTACCTTCTATCTTCTCTGTATTTCAGTCTTTCCTCTTATAGGTAAAGGTGCTATTCCTTTAATCGAGGTGTTTCCATTTTAAAAAAAAAAAGCAGCCATGGGAATCTTGATCAATTTTCTCATGTTGAGTTCAAAAATATCCTTTTTCCACCAGTGGTTTTCACTCCTCATTGCTAAACCCTTCCTATTTCTCCCTGTGGATGCAAGTCCTGCTGAAAATGTATTGTCATTAGTGTTGTCTTTCTCAGAAAAGTAGAAAAGCATGGATAAAAAGAAGTTAATCTGGGACCCATGCAGATTCACAGACTACAGGTTGAAAAGTGAAATTTTACTGTCATATTCATTTAAAATGAAAATAAAGCTCCCAAATCCTTGCTTTAGAAGCAGTCTCTGAGCTACCAGATCAAACACTGAAAAACAGTGTTTCAGACAGACTTCTGGTAATGCTTTGGATGAACAGACAATTATATGGACTAAGTTTTTCTTCATTTAAGTCTTTTTCACAGTACTTTCTTCTACGTTATCCCACTGAAGTGGGATTTTGCACTCTTGGTTCCCTAGGAATGCACCTCTAGCCCAGGGATTTATCCATTTCATCTCTATTTTATCACTCCAAAACCCAACATCAGTGTCATTAATGCTGAAATGTTTTAATAGAAACATATCTTCCTATGATGGCACACCCTGCTTGTGTTCTTAGTTCAGCAAGTAACTCCCATCATTTTCCCATCAGCCTGAAAGCTGCATCTCCACAATGCCTGTGTCCTGACAGAGAAGGTATTCTGGTTTGGATGAGATGTCCTAGACGTTTGTCCAGATGATGCTCCAAAGACAGTGTCCAGCTCTCATTCTGATTGTTTGTTTGTTTGTTAGAGGAAAAAATGAAGCAGATTTCCCTTTCCACATAAATGTGATGGCTTCCAAAGTCACTTCTTGACAGCTTTTTTCAACTTGTTAAAGCAGAATGATAAACTGTTATGAGAGGGCAAAGCTCCTCTGGTTTGTTTGCCTGATTGAAGATTTGTGGCACCTATTCTGAACCCCGAACCCTGAACTCTCTGTGATATCAGCTCACACCAGTAGCTTCCCCTTAGTGTCATATGCAGGCACATAAAATTTTAGATAGATATATAGGCTGTTGAGCATTCTGAGTGTCTGGTGCAGGTGCGTAGCTCAGCTTCCAACACCTCACATCCATCTAGAGAAACTGACGTGCTGCCTCTGTGTTATTAAACAAATAGAATGGCCTTACCTCCTTTTCAGAATATCAGAAACCACAAACAGTTCTGCTAATCTTAGTCTGGCTGTAGTGACCTTAGGTCAGTTTTTCTAAATGTCTTTGAGAAGGAGGAAGCTCCCAAGTGTAGCTGTCAGAAGGGGCAGACATCCTCCCTACGTAAGACTAGATGAATTAGTCTTCTCCAGTGAAGGGAGAGTCAGTATCCCTGCTTTTTAAGCATTTTTCCTGGGTTGGGATGAATCTGTTTCCCTTGAGGTCTCTGTCACTCTGCACTGATGAGAGAGGGAGTTCTGTTTATACACATGGCTAGGCTCCAGGCCTTTGAACAATTAAAATAAAATAGGATTAAATTTATCCATTTTGCTTATTTTTTTCACCTATTGTAACAACTGGGAATAATTTGCCTAACCTTCTTTCTTCTCAATAGCAGTTTGGAGGTATTAATTTTTTATCACTTTTAAGTTTCAGACTTTTTAGCACAAACTATAATGTATATTACCAGTGGAAATATTTTGATATAGTAAAGGCTTCACCACATGCTTCAGTTGTTTTTATATTCCTTATTGCTGTGCCATCTTAATGCAATTTTCCACAGACTCCTGTGTTATTAACCTGCATTCATCATTTATATCCCTCTCCTGAGGCTTGTTGTAAGACTCTCTAGAAGAAGATAAACAAATTATAGATAGAGAAATTAATTGTTGCACTGGAGCACCCCAATCAAGAAACTTTAGGAACATTGCTTGGAGCGAAGCAGCCCACAGGCCACACTGATGGGAATGGTAGGAAGAGGGTTTAACATATCTGGAGAAAACTATATACAAGGAAACATACAGATTAGGGCAGATATGAAAATGAAAGGCAGGGAAAGTGAAAAAAAAATGCCTGCAGACCTCCAAGGAATGAGGCTTTGCAAGCCAGATGTTAAACAATCCTTCCAGCAAGGGTTGCTTCCTGATGCACAGTCTTTTCTTCAAGCCATGTCACCTTTGCTGGGCTCATTAGACAGCTCTGCCACTTCTTTCTGTTTAGTTCTCTGCCCCCTTAGGATCAGGTACAGAAATCCCTGTTCTCTCACAAGGGAGAGGGTTCAGAGTGGCTTGACCCTTCCTGGCAAATCCTTGCTGTCCCCTGGTCCCGGCCCCATCTCTACCCCAGGACAGCTGCCCAAGGCTTGACAGCACAGCCCTGGAGGAGGGCAAGGGGAGTGTGGGGGAAAGGAAGAAGGATCATATTGCCAAAAAGGAAGACAGTGTCAAATGAAGAGTAGAGAGAGGAGGAAGGAGGGACAGGAGGGTAAAGTGAGTTCAAAGGAATGGGAGGGCACATCAAAGTGACTGTGTATTTTAAAGAAGCATATGGTGCCTTGAACCTCAGGGGAGCTGTGTTGTGCTACAGTGGGTAATGACAAAGAGTAACAGACTGTCCCCTTCCCTGAAAATCATGTGGTTGAAACAGATAAAATACGTCAGAGGAGAGATGAGTGACTGGCACAGTGTCCAACAGGAGGTCTCCATCTGAGCCACTGACGGAACCCAAGCTGGTCCCAGCCAGATGTGCCAGCAGCAAGGGACTACTGCCCTCTGGGAGCACGGCAAGACAGGGGGAAACCCAGGGGACAGAAAACTGTGACGAGGCAGAGGGTATGAAAAGGGCAGGGGAAGGATGCAAAGTTTGGCTCCAGTAAGGTTTGCTTGCCTGACCTCAAGCGTACAGAGAGCCCATGAGAGGGGGAGAGCATGACTGAGTTCTTTGCTTGCAGCAAAAATAGCGACTGTGAAAGAAACGGGAAAGAGGCAGGCAGACACAAAAGAGAAGAAAGCTGAGGAAGAAAGGAAAAGAACATGAAAACACTATTCTCAAAACCAGTGCAGACATGCCAGCCATATTAATTTCCACTGCAAATGCCGTTCCTCCACCACAGCTTGGTGAGGGATCTGACCACAGTTAAGTTTACACTGTGTGTTTTTAAAAATAATAATAACAAAAAAGCCAATGCCCAGATTTAAAAGTCAAAGGCTCAGCTTAATTCTGCAGGAGGAACAGAAGGAGAAAGTTTGCATGGAGGTGAATGTGTTATTCTCTGTCTACAGTAGAGGTTTGTGGGTGGTTTTAAGCAGTTTCAGTGGTGGAGTTGATAATCCTAAAAAAAAAATAAAAAATATCTCCTGTTATGTTCTACAGTTATTTTTTAGCCACAGCTGTCAATCACATTGCTTTGCAGAGAAGGCAAGTGTCAGTATCCCTACTCTGTAGAGGCAACCCAGAGATGAGAAAAAACTTGCCCAGTATCAATAAGTACAGTATCTGTAAGGCAGTCAGTACCAGTAAGGACCCCATCAACAGGGTCCCAGCCTGGGCCAGGTCTCCTCTGTGTCCCCTCTGTGAGGGCTTGGGGATGTTAACGTTGATTTGCTGGTGTGACAGTCAGAAAAAGTCCTGTACCTTGTTTGAAACCACAGTGTAGATTCCTATTTTCCTTGATTGCTGTGTGGCCAAAGGAAAGTGGATATTTCCATGCTGAAGCATATTATGGGTATATATATACTGGAAATATGTACTGGAGTTACTGAATGCATGGAAAGAAGTGAGAGTTTTTGTCATTCAGTGTATAACTGGGAGGAAACATTTAATGCTTTGGGCAATGATATCTAAAGCCTGAAATAGACACCTCTGCTTAATTTTTGTCCTGTAGAAAGAAAGTAAATCTACACATAACAGCAGCAACAACAACAACTGGAAATTAGGAAGATAGTTTCCCCACTTGTGAAAACATAACCTCTACAGATTCTCTTGTACCTTCTTCTGAATCATTTGGTGCTGGCACCTTTCTGACACAGAATGCTGGGCTAGATTAGGCTTGGGTGCAAGCCAGCCTGCAAATATCTGTGTTCCTAAATAAGTCGTGAAGTATTCTCACATTCTGCTTCTCAATCTGTATAGAAAAGCCCAAATAAAGTATATTCCTCTCCTTTGAGAGATCTCACATTACATACTTTCTTATACTCTGAAGCAAAATTCCTTTCAATGCTCTCTTCAAAGCATTTGTACTCCTGACAGTGGTTTTGTAATGTGCTTATCAAGGCTCTGCTTTCCCAGTGGAGAGCCATAGTTAATTACTACAGTCACAGAGTGTTTGCAGCAGCAGTTCTTAAACACCTTGCCATCCTCAAAGCTGCCTGGCTGGTTCATTCTTGAAATGACCACCTAAAGTAACAGAGTGGGTAGAGACACTCCCATTGCTTTGCTGATTTCAGTATGGGATCATTTAGCACCTTTCCTACTTCAAATTTGCAGTTTGTTAAACTAGAAACAAAGCATCGGGGGATGAAAATATAGCTTTTGAATTTGGATTCCATCATCCCAGTGAAAAATGTTTCTTTTTGTGATACAAATGGAGGATAGATGAAGAACAGTTATTTGTTTAGAAACCAGAGAGGCCAAATTGGTGCATGGATGAAACCGTTAATTTTCATTATCTCCTTAAATTCAGATCAGTGTTCTTTTTACAAATACAAAAGAGGTTGTGACTTTCATTATATGCATGCAGCTTGCTTCAAAGAAAAGAAATGTCAGTGTTCCTTGACTGGCACAATTTCAAAAAAACTATATGATGAATAATCAGGACTTACATTTCATTGGGAAAAAATTCACTGTCCCAGGACACCAGCAGAGAGAATCTAATATCTGAATCACATCTAAAGAGCTAAGAGGAAGAGATGTAGCCAGTTGAATTCAAGGGTCAGGCACAGAGATGATGCTCGTTATAAGAAACTAGATGAATCCAACTCTGCAGACAGTGGTGAGCATCCTGAGCTTTCAGATAATTCTGTGGGAATGATGAAGGAAAATTAGAAACCTTGTAACAATAGTTTAAGCAGAAAAAAACTTTAAAGGGACCCTTAAGTTGTGGATTTTCTTGTATTTTGTGTACTTCATTGCTATTAAGGAACTATGCAACATACAAAGAAAGATGACAAAGAAAAACAACCAAACCTCCAAATCCATATATCAAGATACAACAGAGAAAGCAATCAGCCAGATTCATCATCTTCATTTCATCCAATTTACACCTGTTGTAGAGCTGACCCTTGTAGAAAAATAAGTACCTGGCAGCTATTGCCCAGTCATGGTAGGTATTACAGTCCCTCCCCACAGACCACCAGTGGCCAATACATTGATTTTGCAATCAGACCAAAAGCAACATCCCTAACACCACACTGGATTATTGCCCTGACTCTGACTCAGGGAACATTTCCTCTAGTTCTTGTGTTTTCCTTGGAGAGATTTCCATCTAAGCATCCACCAAGTTCAACCTGCTTTAGCTTTTAAAATATGACAAGGTAATAAATCAGAGCCATGGGTGAGCAGGGAGCTGTGCTATTGCAGTTTAGCACAAAGGCTTCCCATTCTTCTCTCTGCAAGCAGTAGAGAGTGTATGTCCAAAATGGACCCAGAGATCAATAAACAGGATCCCTCCTGTGATCCCACACCCCAGAGGGCGATCGGAAACGGATACAGGTAGCCAGGCCGTGGTTTCAGTAACAGATTTTCGAAACTAAAGCTTATGCCACAGATTTCACAAACCGGCCATA
Organism: Empidonax traillii; assembly: GCF_003031625.1. NCBI lineage: Eukaryota > Metazoa > Chordata > Aves > Passeriformes > Tyrannidae > Empidonax > Empidonax traillii. Next base: position 281,057 of record NW_020956013.1, read on the forward strand.
GGACTCCATAGATATAACTCTTCACAATTATCCATGGCCCTTGTCTCAGGTGTTAGAAACCTGCTTCTGCCCTGGGATGTTCCAGGCTGGAGGCAAGTGAGCAGTAAAGCCTGGTGTTCAACAGCCCTGTGCTGCTGTTAAACCCCTGTTCAGTGGACAAGCCCAAAGACACAGATGTTAGATAAGGCTGGTGAGACACTGGAACGGGTTGCCCAGAGAAGCTGTGGACACCCCACCCCTGGAAGCGTTCAAGGTGAGGTTGGATGGGGCTTTGAACAACCTGGCCCAGTGGAAGGTGCGCCTGCCCATGGCAGGAGAGTGGAACTGGATGATCTTTAAGGTTCCTTTCAACACAAGTCTTTCTATGATTCTGTGAAACTGTACCCATGTTCAAAGATGCTACAGCAAGTGAATCTGCTGCCCACCCCAGTAGCCTTTCCTCTCCCACAAAACCCAGTGCACGTTGTGCTCCTCCCAACACTCCTCAGTCCATTACAGTCTTGCTGAGAAACAAGAAACTTTGGAGATTTGGTGCCCAGCACTGGAGGAGTCACTGGGGGACTTTCAGATGAGTTTAGGGGATTTTTATCCAGCACATAAGTATCAGACATTGAAGCTCTGCACCACAGCTGCTTCACTGCCAGATTCCTCACGGCAAGGATGGGGACTCGCTCCCTGGCTGGCAGACCCCAGCTCCCTGTTGGACAGAGGAATCCTCTTCTAGGTACTTGCAGCCAGTGGAGAGCTGTTGCAGCAGTCTGGAGGGAAATTTGTCCCTCTACTGCCAGCACCAATTTGTGCACATTTGCAGGTGTGACAAATTTGCTTCACATGACCTCTGGGAAGGCAAAAGCGCTGCCTTGAAAGTGTGTCAGTGATACCACTTAGCACTCACATTTCCTACTTCAAAGTGTTCCACCAACGTTAATGAAGTGAGCTTAAAAATAAGAGCTGAAAACACCCTAATAATATGAAAATACTGCCCTGGAACAAGTACATATGCAAGAAGGCAACAAAGCCATTATAAAATGAGGACATTATTATTTTTTTTCTTTAATGAGCCTGCCTTGCCCAATCTATTTTAAAAGTAGCTCATCTGTTTAGCTGAAACCCTCCAGTCATTTCTTGATAGCACTGTGCTGTGGAATATAGCAACCAGGCATGTAAAAATTCAGTTCTGTGACCCTGGTAGCCTAAGAGAATATAGAAATCTGTTTAGGAAGATCTTAAATTACTTTACTTATCACTCCAGACTATTTTTAAGACGTATGTAAATGTGTGCTACAGAGTCCCTCAAAGAAAGATTCAGCCCCTATTTTGAAGCTCTGGGACTGAAGGACTCAGCTGAGATTTGACCAGGAGCTGTACAGAGTTAGACATACAATTTTCTTCTGAAAGCATCATCAGGACACATGTAACTGAATAGATCAGAGACGTTTCAACAAAGCAAAAAAAAATTGCCAAATCCAGGCTTCTCGTAAGTTAGTCTCCCATTGCTTTTAACAGGGTTAGGGTTTTGCCTGCTGGACCGAATTCTAAGCTCCACACTGAATTCACTGTAGTGGAAATCCCTTAATCTCTCTGTGCATCCTTCTCTCTGTGCTCTTTCCTATCTCCTCATCTGTGGATAAGGATGATACTAATGTCTGCCTCCATGGGTATTATGAGAACTAATTAACTGAGCTTTCAGGGAAACTTCAGCAGCAAAGGCAAATTTTTCATCCAGAGATTAAACAAATACACACACACACATATAGATATTTGTGTATATAGATAGATATACATATATAATCTGGTATATATAATATACTTATCACCCTCCAGCTTTTCTTAATGTCAAGACTCTTCTTTTCTTTGCCTTGGTTTGCTGCTACAATCCCACTGCTTTTAAATTCTGTACTTTATTCCAAGTCAGTGTGGGAATGTCAGGCAGGTAGTTGTTCAAAATAAAAAGAAAAGAAAAGAAAAGCCTTTGCCTTCTCTTTATTTAACAGTATTTTTGTTCTGTAACCATTGTTCCTGCCAGTCAGAAAAACTGCTTGGTTTTTAATGAAAAATCCTAACAGCAACAAATTGCAACCCTCCCTTTCAACACAGACGTGCCCTTTGAATTTAATTATGCCTCAGGCAATGCATTATACCAAGCATGTGATAAGTGACACCAAAAATCTTACAACAAACACAGCAAATATCCCCCACTGGGCAAAAATAGCTCAGTACCAGATTCCGTGTTTTGGTACAAAGTCTCTCAGGGGCAGAGTCTGCCTGACTTACCCCATCTGAGCTGGGGTGTCACAGCTTGGCCCCACTGATGCCAGGAGAGCTGAACCCCTTTATGGCTGCCAAGGATCTGCTCCCTGTGCACCCCCGGATCCCCGGCTCTGGAAGGAGTGATGGCTGAAGGAGAACACTAACCTCGAGGAAGGGGTGGAGGACCCTGCTCTGGGGGAGGGACACTCCTGGTGGGGTGATTCAGATCACCCAGCGGGAGCCAAGAGGAGCCGGAGACAAAGGAAGTGAAGGAGTTTGGGAGGTTTGCTTTCCTCCCAGAATAATTTCTCACAAGCTGTGTCAACTATCCTCAGTTAAACAAATACTTGAAATATCAACATTTCCCATTTGGAGAGAGAGGCAGCACCAGATACCTTTGGTTTTGTTGTCTTGGGAGCTGCCACAGTCAGTGAGAGAAGGCTGCCTGGGATCTTTCTGAATGTTCGCAGAAGAAAATTTCCTTTGAAAACAAACACCCACTGCCCTGCCTGTAGAGCAACACCAGGGTCAAACTCTGTCCTTTGAATCCTTCTGGATGCTAACATGGGATAATACAATGTTCCTGTGTTACTTAGATCTTCTGTGATAGCCAGCAACACTCCCAAGCAGTAGCAGATCATAGGACTGTAGAATCATTAAAGTTGGAAAACACCTCCAAGATCAGCAAGTCCAACCTTTTACCCAATACCGCCTTGCCCATTAAATCATGTCAGGAACTGCCACATCTCCTCAGTTTTTGGCCATCTCTTTGGCAATGCTGGTGGTGCACAATGGTTGGGTCTGCTTATTATTATTGGGATGCAAAGTATTCGTATGTACAGGGAGACAACTGTCACAGATGCCTCCTGACTGCTGGTGGGCAAATACCAAGACAAATTCCATTTAACCTCCAAAGCCATATGGCTATAAACATAAAATGAAGCAATTGTAAACCTGCCAGAGAATTTCATTATTTCAAAATATCTGCATTGGACATGGTCTCTGTTTTCCATTCCCTTTCCCTTCTGTGCAGGTGCCTTGGCTCACTGACATTTTAGAAGACGCAGTTTTTTTATTGTGTATCAGATGTAGTTGCTCTGGGTCCGAGGACCCTCTTGCTTGTGTCAGGGAACTGGTTCCCTGCTGTGGTGCAGCTCTCTCATGAGCTTCTGCAGCAGCTCTTTTCACCGAAGTCTTAAAGATGAAAGACAGGTAGTGCTTTATAGAAGAGAGGGCTGGGATGCAAAATCAAGTTATCATAGTTTCATGTGTTTCTGTGCAGCAGCTGAGCCACACCAGCCAGCTGGGTTCACACCCTCAGCTTCAGTAAATGCAGGATTTAAACTACACACTATCATGGCCTAAGTATGTCTCTGATCAGATATCCAACTTAAATCATTCACTTTCTTGAGCACCATTAACTCAATCATGTAACTGAGTCCTCCAGATACTTACATGTTTAATTCTTGCTTTCACCACTAACTTGCCTGGCAACCATGCGTCATATCACCTCCTTAGGTTTAAAACTTCAAGTGTTAAAGGGATGTAAGAGGAGTCTTTACTATAAAGGGTATTATAAGAAAAAATGCAATAAAGCCTGTGAGGTGTTGAGATATCCTAAATACCTGGCCTGAGGGACATTTTACACACACCATTCTGCTAAGAGGAGTCGGAAAAGCCGGGCTTTGCTTTTAGTCTCCCACAGTCTTCCTTGCTATTTATACAGTCATAGAGCTGACAAATGATTTAAAGTCTTGTCTTTTGCTGTGTTAAAGAGAAGCAAACAGGGCTGCATTGCTCTACAGGACCTGAGGAGCTGCATCATTTTGTTGCGCGTTTTAATGTGAACCTGTAAGTCACAGCTCTTGTACCAAAATATTTCCATGTGTATCTCCTTTCAAAGATGAAATTTTAGGAGCTGCTGTCATGTGTCCCTCATAAACAATGTGAAGGATAACATCAAACACTTGGAAAGCATGCAAGTACACCAAAGGGAAATAGGGTGATTTACTGAGCTTTAATTAGTTCAATATAATTCCATGAGTTTTACACCTAAAGGACTCGGATTGCTGTAACCATTACCTGTGAATAAAGCTTCCCTCTGGCAAGTGATAATTAATTCTTAAATCCTGAAAGTTTCTGAATTTCAGAGACCCCTGATCACATTTGTACGAAGATTAGACATTGTTTCTTTTCTCCTTTTCTCTTTGAAGTCTTTTCTTCAAAGATTGGAGCTTGCTGTTCAGACTGCATAAACCCTCTCTTGACAGACACCACTTCTCTCTGCACTCGCAGAGACTTCAGGTCTGATTCTTACTCCTGTTCTGCTCCCTTACTCTACTCTGCACCCCTCCAAAGTGTATAGAGAGATGTCAGCATCATATTGCTGCCAGTGGGGAGGAGAATCAAACCCTTTTCCAAATACGTCAAGTGAATTGCTCACCTCCTGTGGGGAAAATTTACCACCTAACAGCGCATTAATTGATATTGATGGTGTGTGTTGCTCACATTTCAATTTTTTAGACACTTGTTTTCAGGGTTGTGAGAAGGCAGGTTACAGTGATCAAAGGTCGAAGCCTTTATTTCCCTGTAAAACAACTTCCCCGGGGCTGTGCCTGATGTGGGAAGAAATTTGTGGTGGAATTTATACAAGGCACGTACCTCAAAAAAAAACGACCAAAGATGCTAAATTACAAGAGAGAGATTTTCTTCTTATTTACATCCCTATGAATTGTAAGCAACTGCTCTGATGATGAAGTGACCTCCTCCCCATTTTTAGCTGGAGTAGGAAGTGTTGGCTCCATAGAAATGCAGCTGAACTCTTAATGTTCACACCTTAGATGAACCTCTTACTTCTCTCTTCTCAAGCTGCACTCTTCTTTATCTTGTCATGAAACAATATTTTGCAACTTCTTTTCTAATGAAAAAAAAAAAACAACTCTGCAGTCAAGGAGAAGTCTTTGTTTTTCTTTTCTATTCTGGTGAATTAATTTCTGACAGCTCATTATGAGAAGGGAAGGGAAGGGAAGGGAAGGGAAGGGAAGGGAAG
>NW_020956013.1:286994-290663 GCF_003031625.1 Empidonax traillii
GGGAAGGGAAGGGAAGGGAAGGGAAGGGAAGGGAAGGGAAGGGAAGGGAAGGGAAGGGAAGGGAAGGGAAGGGAAGGGAAACAAATAAGAATGCTTCAGACATATATATGCATAGCTTAACCTCAGAGTTTTGGTGTTAAATAGTACAAATCTTCAAACATTCCTACTTCTGCCCTCGCTCAGCGACCACTAACCACCCATAATCTGTGTTTGAGGAAGTCACTGCTGAGGTGAATAAAGGTTGTACCATCCAGATGAATTCATGTGCATTAAGTTTCCATTCAGTGTAATCACAGTGGTGACCCAAGGCACAGGGAAAGAGGAAGTAATGCTCTACAGTCTGGCCAAAATCAACACCTTTCCATTTGGCAACATGATGGTTTTACCCAAATCACTGCAGTTCACTGCAGAAGAAATACACGACTGTATATTCAGTGATGCAAATGCTATTTAATTTATACAGTGTCTTGCTCATTTGCAAGTATCTTATAAAAAATAAAAAGGGTTATGTGGGAATGAGAAAGTAGAAGAGAAGTGAAATGTCTTGCTCACAACATCAGGGCAATGACAGAATCAGGAGTGGAGCCTGAGGCACACATATATCCCATTTTTAAACCACCCCTGATGCTACATTGCTTCCCAGTTTAGTGTCCTAACCAGTCTAGTCACACGCAGTCCTTCTAAGCATCCTTGAGAGTTCTCTGTCATTTCATAGCACTCAGCCTGGTGAAGGAAATATTTCTAACTCTTCTTAAGAGCCTCTTTTTTTTTTTTCCCCGAATGCACAGACCCGAAATTTTGGACCAGTTCTAGGAACTGGCCCTGCAGGCCCCATATGCTTCCATCACCCACCCTGAATATCCATGGCACTGCCCTGTGCTGGCCCAACGTGCTGGACGCCCAAGTGTAACTGCACCAGGAGAGCTCTCTCCAGGGGCCACGGGCCAGATGACAAAGAGCCAGGAAAAGGGGTCCATGGCTGAATATCTTTGCCCAAGGGAAAGCAGGCCAAAGAATACAAAATGGCAGAGGGCACGTTGCCCTTGATTGCGCCCAGAAGGGCCCCTGCTGGCTGGAAACCCAGAATTAACAACAACAACAACAACAAGAAAATTAGTAAGGCTTGCCAGCTGGGGAGAGACATCTGGCTAGTGATCAGAGGGGGCTGTGAGTCAATTAATCCATCTCCGAGCTGGATTAGCACACTGAAACATGCTTCCCTTCACTGCTGCAGAGGGACCTGTTGAATGAGCTGTAAAGATGAATGGAACCAAAGAAATTTCATTTAGATGAAGAAAAATGGCTCTGAAGTAGTGAGTGGGTGGTTTTTACATGCCTTATGTGCTGCGAGAATTAAGCACAACTCAGAGAATTTAGGGCATGAAGCAGCCATTTGGATACAAAAGCTCTTGAATTTAAGATCTGGTGGATTTAAAATTTGTATCTAGATATCCACCAATTTATTTCTCACGATTCTAGCATACCCAGGAGAAAAGATACTACAATTTAGGAAAACTAACACTTTGAGTCCATTCTTTCACAGCTATGTTAAATCAAGTTACTGTGAGCTTCCTGGGCTCTTTTGCTATTATTTAGAATGGCAGGACTGTTGCTCAAGGGCATCACCCTGCATTTAGATCTGGAGAGACTGAGACTCAGTCTCCACCTTCTCCGTCATTGTAGCTCAATGGGACATGGTCTTATATACCTTTCAGATCATCAGAGACAGGACCTGAAGGCACCTCTTTGGTCACTGAGTTCAGTTCCCACTGTCATGATCTATCAGGTCATATAATCCCTTCTTTGGATTTCTTCAACTCCCTCTTAAATTTTGCTTCTTTGACTGTTATTCCTGCTGTCAGAAAGCTTTTTCAAAACTTCATTCCTCTGCTGTTTAGAAACTTCTTTATAATTTCCAATGTCTGTTTATTCAGGACCAGGTTATAGTCATTTGTTCTCATGCCAGAAGTGTTTTTAGTCTCCTCCCTTCTGAATACTCAGACCCCTGAGGTGTCTATGGATAGCTGTCAAAAACTTTAGCTTTCTTTTCACTAAACTAAATAAGTGAAGTCCCAATGTTCTACTCCCTTAAGACAGTCTTATCAGTCCTCTGTTCTTTTTAGTAGTCCTTCTCTTTATCTATTCCTAATTCAATTATTAGTTTCACATTAATATGTGGATTATACACAAGTTTTAAATGGTTTCCTGTGCAATGGCACCAATAACACCTTGCATCTACAGAAAATACTCTTTCTGTCTGTGTCCTGGAAGTTGCATTCACTGACTGGCTGCTGCATGCACCCATGTAATCTCCTCTGTTGTTTTCAACAAAGCAGCTTTCATCTTTAGGAAAATATGAGGAATTTCAGTTAGCACCTGAAAGCTTGTACTTGAGACCTTTTGGGAAGAGACACATGAGTTTTTTTATCCACGAGAGGATGCCCAGAGACAATTTTGATGCAACTATTAGCAAAGCAAATTGAGTGCTAGCAAGCATCAGGCAAGATTACTCTAGCAGAGGTGGCGAGGACTGTCTTTGTATATTACTAATGAGCTAAACAGTGCCAGGGAAAAGTCCTTGACAATATAATTTTGATTGCCCATACTGAGAAATTGCTGGAATGATCCCTGGAATACTTCTGACCTGAATCATGGAGTTCTTTTGGGACGTGACACTGTCCCAAATAAATCCTAGATGTGTGTTGGGACTTAGGCCATACTGGGGACCATTCACCATATCCATTCTCAATGTGGGCCCCCTTTTTCAGAGGCTGAGGGAGGGTAGATCGATGAGTGGCCACAGCTGTGGGCCTAATGTTCTCGTTGCATCACAACTGTCCCCAGAGGAATTTAGTTTATAAGACAAGACATAGCTATTGACATGATAATTGTACAGCTGCTTGTCTGAAGGACTGTGCACAGTTCTGATCATCTACACTCATGACAGAGGAGCTTGAAGATTGCAACTACAGCTCTTAAACAGTGATAGACACCAGAATATGATCATTTCACTTGAACAAGTCTCTAGGCATGGAGTTTTGACCAAGATAACTTTCCCAAGACAACTCCTGGGAAGAGGCTGGAGACTGTCCTAGCCCCAGCAGTATTCACATCAGACCTCTGGGATGGGACCTTGCAATTCTGGATCTCCAGAGATTTTCACAGTAAGGGCACAGAACAGCTCTACCAGAGGGCATCCAGACCAGAGAGTGGTCCATGGCCCACCCTATTTGCTTAGATAATTTTAGCCAAACTGGACCAGATGTAGTGAAGAATTATCTGGGTGATCAAGAGAATCCAGAATTAACTCTATCAGAGCATGTAAAAATGATTTTGAATGCTTCTGAAAAATCTACTTTATATACTCAAAGAGAGCTTCATGTACAGACACTGTCCACAGCCCCTGGGAATTTAGTTCCAAATTCCTTTAACTGGAGCATCTCAAATCATTTCAGCTCTCAGATGTCATGTATGAGACACAGTGAGTTTTGACACAATATGTGCCAAATATACCTTCAAACAGATGCAGCACTTCTCTAGGAGGTAATGACAATTGCTGAGGATGATTTCCTTCCAAATGAATATGAAAATTCCACAGACATCAGTCAAGAGAAATTAACTCTCCTTAAAGACATTTCATACGAACCACTTTCTTTCCTCTGTCTTTGC
>NW_020956013.1:290738-291998 GCF_003031625.1 Empidonax traillii
GACACAATATGTGCCAAATATACCTTCAAACAGATGCAGCACTTCTCTAGGAGGTAATGACAATTGCTGAGGATGATTTCCTTCCAAATGAATATGAAAATTCCACAGACATCAGTCAAGAGAAATTAACTCTCCTTAAAGACATTTCATACGAACCACTTTCTTTCCTCTGTCTTTGCTATCTGTCTCCTCTCAAGGAAAATGCCAAAGCGGATAAACTCAGAACTTACAAAGGGGCCTAGAGTAATGAAAGCCTAAACCCATGAACATCTGTACATAACAGGGGTTGTATCGGGCTGGCAGGCATCTTGTCCCCATTGCTACTGTGTCACTCCATGTCTATTACCATCTATTGACTGTTATCCAACACAGACAGTCCCAGAGACAAAGAAGGAAGTACTCTTGGCTGATGTAGAAAGCCCACTGTAGTGAGTGTTTTGCCTCTTTAGGACCTCTGGTTATACTTACACATTGCTTAAACCACAAATTCAGGCATCTCAGCAGAGTAAAGAGAAAGGAAAGGAGAAGCACTTCTGCCCCATTCTCTTTAAGCGCAAAGGAAAGACTCAAACCTGGCCTCAGGTCTGGGACATAGAATCATAGAATCATAGAATAGATTGGGTTGGAAAAGACCTCCAAGATCATCAAGTCCAACCCCTGATCCAACTCCAATTACTATATCATGGCACTAAGGGCCACATCCAATCTCTTTTTAAAAACCTCCAGGGATGGTGAATTCACCACCTCTCTGGGTAGGCCATTCCAATGCCTGATTACCCTCTCTGTAAAGAATTTCTTCCTAACATCTAACCTAAACCTCCCCTGGCAGAGCTTGAGCCCATGTCCTCTTGTCCTATTGTTGGTTGCCTGGGAGAAGAGACCAACCCCCACCTGGCTATAACCTCCCTTCAGGTAGTTGAAGAGAGTGATGAGGTAACCTCTAAGCCTTCTCTTCTCCAGACTAAACAACCCCAGCTCCCTCAGCCTCTCCTCATAGGACTTGTGCTCAAGTCCCTTCACCAGCCTGGTTGCTCTTCTCTGGACCTGTTCCAGCACCTCAATGTCCTTCCTGAACTGAGGGGCCCAGAGCTGAACACAATACTCAAGGTGTGGCCTCACCAACGCAGAGTACAGGGGAAGGATCACTTCCCTGCTCCTGCTGGCCACACTGTTCTTGATGCAGGCCAGGATGCCATTGGCCTTCTTGGCCACCTGGGCACACTGCTGGCTCATGTTCAGCCTCCTGTCGATCAGCACCCC
>NW_020956013.1:292399-306767 GCF_003031625.1 Empidonax traillii
ATCCAGATCCCTCTGCAGAGCCCTCCTGCCTTCCGGCAGGTCGACACTCCCTCCCAACTTGGTGTCATGTTCAAAGCAGAGTTTCAGCAAGAAAAACACTCTTTGTTTTGGGACCACCAATACTTCTTCCTCCTCTGATGGCGTCTGAGGACACAAGTGAAGTATGTGCAAGCTTTTTGGAGGGAATACATGAAGAAAAGGATCAATGCCATGATTTACAATGAAGCAGAAGCACCTCCATCCACTTCTGTACAGCTCTGAGGAAGGCATACCAGGACTAACTCAACCCTCTCACTAGATTAAGGCACCCCCTGCTCAGAGTTGGCTTCTCTTCAAGGGGTTCTCTTCATGCACAAGTGACACATTGAGCACAGTAAACCAAAAGCCTGTGGCTTATGACTTTTGTTACAGGTGCTTCTCAAACATGTTTATCGAGTCATTTCCTCCTCCACACCCCACACACAATCAGCAGCCAATTGCTGATATTTTTTGCAGTTGTGAAATATCTATATACTCCTCAATTCGTTCGTCTCATAGTTGTATTCTATGCAATGTCTCTTCTACAGTCTTTTGATCCATAAAGCAAAAGGAAATCTAAATGATAAAAAGTGATCATAAATAGATACATATGCCTGAAAATAAGAATTACAGCATGAAATGCAGGTAGATATGAATAGAAGAAAATCTATATTTATGAATGTTATAAATATATCCAAACATTCTTACAGCCCCATCAGTGTGATGAAAATATTCTAATGTGTTTCATATCACCAGTGGGGAATATGGGACTTATAGAGATGGAGAAATTTTACTGAAGGCCCATTTAACACAGAACTGTGAGACTGACACAGAATTCAATTGAGATTTCATGATCAGCAGCTGATAAGTTAACCATGATGAGAGAAAAGAGGACAGCTTTAGGAGCATGAATTAAATCCAGATATCCCTTTATAGCCTTTAAGCCCTATTCCTTCAATATGGCACAGCAAGAGACACAGGAAAAGACCAAGGAAAGACAAGCCTGGCCCAGCTGATTGTCACCTGCCTAATCTCTTCAAGTGCAATCTTATAAATGTTTGCTTCCAGCAAATACAAACTATCAGTGGCCATCTCAGAAGTGAGCAGTCCCTCATTCAAGAAGGAAAAAATAAATAGATATTTTAAACTTACCTGTAAACTGCCCTGACCTTATACCCTGACTATATTTGTGTATAAGGGAACCCGTGTATTTTAAAAAGAAAGTGCTCTTTAAAGAAAGATTTTTCGTGTGTTTAATAGGATGCCAAACTGAAACTCTGGGAATAATATGAGAGTCTTTAAAGCAGACTGCCTGCCTCATTCAGATATGTCAAGGAGCTGATCCAAAGACACCCAGGAACTTTAAAAGGTGTTGGAGTCAGCCCATTAGTTTCTAGTACTAATAGGAGCCGAGCTGTTAGTGTTTTTGCATGACATCCTGTAAGGAAAATCACTGGCATTTGGCTTACTCAGGAGAGATTTCACCATCTGCTATTGTAGAGACCCAATAATGATTAAAAAAAAAAATCAAATACGCAAAAAACCATAACACTCTGTCAAATTTAGTGAGGTTTTAAAATATTCCTGCACAGGTAGAGGATTTTGCTGGAGGAGAATCAAGAGAGCAACGGGCTCAATTACATCCGAGTTCCCTGTGTAGGACCTGTCAAGCAACTCCTATCATCACGCCTGTAAGTGAGTGTGAGTAATGGGTTTTATTTAAATTCATGTGGTGTTTGCTACCTACACCCAGACAGATAATGGACATAGAGCAGAACAATGATCACTGAGCAGCTATCACTTAATTCCTGTTTTATTCTGCAGCTTGCTTGCCTTCATCTGTCTTCCCTCCTGAAGAAGTAAGCACGTTCCTTCTGTCTCAGATGGAAATGCAATGGCCTATTATGAATTCATGACAAGTTTTACATTTTCCATCCAAAATCATGACAGTGATACAAAAAATTTAAGCCTACAGAATTTGTTTCCAAAAGTATTCAGCTTTCTGCAGTTTAATTCCCTATCCCCCAAAACACAAAGTCATCTTCCCTCTGCATAGCAAATCTAACATTTAAAGATTTTATTTGCCTTACCAAAAACAATAGATACTAAGTATGGTGGTAAGGGCAGATCATCCTATGAAATATTGAAATAATCTGTTGACTTGCTGCAGTTCTATTGATTTAAGAAGCACAAAGAAAATATGCTGATCAAGATGAGGAGGGGAATTAAGTAGCATCACGTGAATGTGGTAGTAAAGCATCCTACATACTCACATCACTGTCAGATCCCTGCAGGAAAAAAAATATGTGTTCAGCCCTGAAAACTACATCCTTTCAATGCAAGTATTGGTATGCATTCATTTGCTCTAGCTATCTGAATTCCTTTGGGTTTAGGAAAGCTGTCAAAACCTTACAAGTGTGAATGCTGTTGTGCAAGTAAAATTAATCACTCCTTTTCTGCTTCCCATATTTTAAAGCTTTAAATGAGTCTTATTGCTGGGGAGAAGACGAGGAGCAGAGGGTATGTCAATAGGAAATTTAAGTCTTCTGGCATTTAAAATCAGACCTGACCGACCTCATGATGGTGCTTCAGACCAGCATCTCTCTTGGTGTTGTAAAGCAAGCTAACTATCTTTACCCAGGCATGAATCCCACTTTGCAATCTGTTGTAACTAACTAGGGTATGAGGCTCAAGTGGAATGCTCCAGTCAAGCAAGTAAACATCAAAAAACAAACAAAAACATTTGCATTAGAGGAAGTATGAAATGTATTTATCATCTGCCCTTTATGCCTCTGTAAGTGCTGGAGTAAGGAGACAGTAACATGAACAGTTGTAAGTCAGTTACTAAGTAAAATGGAAATATATGAATAATTAATGTTAATAATAACTGGTGCTTGCCAGACTGGTGTGTGATGAGGTTTTAGCTGAGGCTTGTCATGGGTTGTTTGGGCAGAGGGCTTCCTCTGTGTCCAGATCCCCCAGCTCACTGTGTGCTGCAACCCAAGATATAGGCTGGCTATTTTCAGTACAGTGAGGAGGAGTTCCCAGCAACATCCTGCTGATGGCTGTAAGATGAAGGCTGGTTTCAGAAAGCAGTGTCAGCCAAGCACTGTTGCCTACAGGCTGTCTGTCTACACCAGCAGCTCTGTCCCGAGGCACTTCAGACTCAGTAGACGTTATTTACACCCTCATACTTCAGCTGGCTTCCCTACACTTCCCCACAGCCATTAGAAAGGCTCTACAGAAAGCACTTTGGAGCAGGAGTCAAACCCAGGTGCTCTGAAAATCCCATGGGATTTTCCTATGGAACTTGCATATGCCCAGAAAGGAGAGGGAGCCCTGGGAAGATGGCTAGCTTATGATTTTTTCTCTATGTGGTAGCAGCAGAGATGACCCCACAGGCCTTTTAAACTGTTCTGCCATCATTCCTTTCAGAGGGAGCTGGTAATGTAATTCTCCAGAGGAGATCTCCTGTTTGACCAGAGTGAGTGCCCCTAATTCTTGCTTTACCTGTCAGCATACTGTCTCTCAACCCAAAAAAAAAAATCTTTCCTGGCAAGGCATGTCACCACACTGAAGTTAGGTCTGAGTCATGAAGCCAGCTGAAAGAATCTGTCTAAAGCCTGGAGAACATGGGATTCATGCAGCTATCCAAGCGGGCCAAATTTCTGCTGCCATCAGAGGCACACCTAATTTCCCTCCATGCAAAGAAGAACAGAGTGTGCTCACTGGCCAGACTACCATTCACTGGAGGAGCGTGTAGTGCATTACAAACATTAATTCTTAGGACACAACTGCAAGGTCAGAAAGTAATATTATCTCTATTTTCTATTGGTACAAAGAGGTGAGCCAAAGGCAGAGATGAGACTGGAACCAACTTTCAGTCTCCGTTTTACTTACTAGACTGAACCCTTTCCAACAAATGGAAGAGGATTTTACATATTGTATTGTGAGCCCAAAGACTCTTGAAAAAATAACTCGTGCTTTAATGAGCCAACTGCAGGAAAAATGTTATGTACATGAGTTTTCCTGAGATTTGGGCAAGTCAGTATTTAAACTAGATGATTGTCATGCAATCAAAAAGTGTTGAAGGATGCCTTCATACAAAATTCCAGGGTTTCCTCCTTCTCATCAACAAAACAATGAGTATTCAGGGCACTTTAAGCTGTTCTGACCTAATATTGTAGAGCTCTTTTCTCTTGGTTCTGCTGCAGTCAATGCATTTCCTAATTTAAATTCATTACCTTCATGAACAAATAGCTTTGTAAAGCTCTGTGGCCTAGTTGTCTAGTTTAAGTGAGGCAACGCTGGTAAAAAGAAATGGGAATTCAGTTAATGTTTTTGAGGAGAAACAAGTGAGCTTTGCATAATGAAGACCTGAAAAGGTGTTTTGGTAACCTAACTGGTGTCTAGGTTTTGCAGCTGTATCAGTCTTATAACAGGAACCATTTCTTCTTGTTTGTGGACTGGTAATACCCCACTGCCTTGAGCTTCTTGTTCTCTCATTGTTCTTAGACATTGGTGATCTCGGAGGGTTATATCCTGGCACTGGGAATGAAGCGATCTTTGCTTCTTCTACCATTAATTCATGCCATACTTTGTTTCCTCCACAGCTTCTCATTGGTAAAATACAGGGATGGTATTATCCCCTGTCATAAAGGGATTTATAGTGGTGGAGAAATACAAAATATTCTTGTTTATCTATACAGCTACTGAAAAAGAGAGACCTGTTCACAACTCCATGAAAAAAATATTTCTGAGTGTAAGGGTTAGGTGTTCAAAACAGAGAAGTACCCTAAAGAAAATGAGTTGTATTGCAGGTTTACCTCCCTGTTGCCTTGCTGAGCCATCAGGGATGCTATCAGTCCCCAAGTGAAGATCATGATATTAGTTTAGACTCACAATATTCACTGAAGCACAGCTAATGCTCTCCTGTAATTGTTTACCAAATGCTGAAAGCAGCCAGAAAGACCACATGCATGCATACACATATATGCTCACTGCTATGCTTAGGCCGAGGGAAATTTTATAAATTGCTAACCCTGTCTGGAACTGTATTGCTCCCAACCAAACATCAGCTCATTGATTTGGGCAGCAGATCAAGGAGTGGAAAATGGGTTCTATGAAACAGCAGGCTTAACAGCTGAAAGCATCAAAGCTCTGAGCTTCCATGCTGGCCAGATGATGAGCTTTTAATTTCTTCCCCGTGGTTCCTGAGATGCAACAGATAAACAGGAACAAATTCGTAGGTCGGTCTTGCCGTCCTTTAAGTATCAACGGAGAAAGTTTGTGCCTTCTATCAGAAATTAAATTAATCAATTGGTATATTTCTGTAGATCACCAATAGCCATGTTAATGTGGTCCATGTACCCAATATGGTCACAATGCGGACTTGTCCTCACTTGCAGCAGTCACTCAGGGCCATCATCATGCATCTGGCAAAACTGGTTTGGTCACTTGCATATGTGTCAGGCAGATGCTGCCCCAGACAGTGAGAACAAGTGTGTCCATAAGAGCCAGATATCTATCGCATGCAGATATCTACCAAAGCTCTCTGACTTTCTTAGTACACCTACTCAAATTCCATAAACTTTGTACTAGATGCATCAAGTAAGAGGAGAAAGGAGAGGAAATTTAATTTTCCACTTGAAAAATTACGGTTCTTTCATTTCTATGCCTCCCCACATTACACTCATATTTAATTTAAGATCTTAAGTGGTTCTAAATAAGCTACTAAGATTCAGTTTAAGCACAAAATATTCATTCAGGATGAATGAATAATTCTGAATAGCTGGAACAAGAGAACAGAAAGGTTTTAACATTAGCAATGGGATAGATCCATCAACAAGATAACTATGATTGACACAAATGGAGCCTCTTTCACTGGTACTTAATTTGGCCATTGCATTGCACAGTGTTTTATTCCTTGTGATTATAGTCCTTGCTCAAAACAGTCTGTTGGTACAAGAGAACTCACAGTTCAAGTCTATAATACCCCTGATTCAATGAACCAGCGAACCAGACCAAAGTCTCATGTTGACTCTACTGGATGCTGGCATAGCTACTGGCACAATTTCTTGACTTCAGCTTGAAAAATGTACAGGTTTTCTCTGACTGTGGTGCCTGTTGCTAAATTTGTCAAACATTTCCTGTCGTGTGGCTCTCTAAAGCCCCAGGTGAATGGAAATGTAGCGTGTTTTCTCCTTGAGGCTCAGTTTAAGGTGAGCTGAGAGTGGGATAAGGGTGAGAAAGTTGAGAAAGTTTCAGACAGGAACTGTGTAAGAGGTGCAAGCGGAGAAGTGGAGATGGAAGAATTGCTGCTTTGCCATTTAAAAAAAGTTCCAGCAAGCTTTTCCTTGAAAAGCAATTGCAGTTGTTCATTTCAGGACACTCTGAGAGTGTGAATATGAGTCATGGGACTGAGACTCCCGCTAAACCTCTGAGAATGTCCTGAACATGGGCTGTTACCAGCCCTTCAACATAATCACTTCTTACTCATGCTGAGGAAAACCTTCTCAAGATACCAGTAGCTGAAACCTTTAAAGAGTATGTCCACACTTAAAACACTTGAGCCTCTCTGTGCTTCTGGTGCCATCCAGAATAATCCCACACAATAAAGCAGGAAGTTGCATTGCTTCACTGTGTCTGCTTGGGACCAATTTATGTATGCCAAGAATAACAAAATCACAGAGGTAAAGTTGGGATTTTATTGCCACTGCTGTTCTTGGCAGGGCTGACCACTGGAAGAGTCTCTTCTCCATTGTCAGCATAGCCAGACAGAATGAAAGAAAAAAAAACCTGCCACTGAAATGTTAGGGGCATCTAAAGTGTCTTGCAGTGTACAGATAATCTGGGAGAAAGAGGCTGCTGGCATGAAGAGGTGGAAGGCTCGGAAGAGGAACACAGGAAAACCGCAATGGGGAACAAGGAATGGGATACACCTGAGAGCTGCTACTGAGCTGAGCAGTGATCAATGAAAGGAACAGTTTACAGACTGAAAAAAATGGAACTTTTAGCATTTGCAATCCTATTGTAACAAGCAAACTTCCTACACTCCAGCACCCTGACTGCAGAGTGTCAAGTTAACTCACCAAGTTCATGCTGGACTAACTGGGGCATGCTGTGAAGATAATAAGAGCATTTATCTCTCATGAATGCAAGCTTATGGATTGATAGATCATTTGATTTGTATGACTGTATTATGGATTTGCCATTAGCTTTCATCTTTAGCCATGCTGACAGAATCAAAAACCATATTTATTGCACTGGGTGGGTTTTAATCGACTTTGCATTTTCCTGTGAGTAGAGTTGGAACACAGATAATCTGCAAAATACACTGACAATCTTCTAGTTTATTCTGGTTTATTCATATTTAAAAAAAAAAAAACACCCGAAGAGCATATCACAGATATATTCTCCTGTAAAAGCTTTACATAAGATTTGAAGGAGCATAAACTAGCATTAGCCATAGAAGAGAGAAAGATGCAGTGCAAAAAAAGCTTATCCTCTGGGCCTGATGAAGAAAACAGCTCGAAGCCAGCAAATCAATGATCCCAGAATGAAACTGAAACACTGTCCACAAAGAGAATGGATTTGCAAAATGTGAGTTCTCCCTATTTCATATAGTATTGCTGCTATTCACAGAGGGGGGCTTTTAGTACTAAGGCACAAGGTCTGATGCAGTCAGGGCCTGATAACATACAAATAATGTGACAGAGGGACCCATCCTTAGCTAGATTGAAATTTTAAGAGAGCATGATGGGGAATCCATCTTGTCTAGACCATCTGACCCATCTTATCTAATCCATTTTAGCTTTGTTCTTGACATCTGCACGTGAACTAAGTGACTCTTTGTGGATTTCATCAATACAGCCAATAGAGTGTAGCATGTGAATCAGCCTAAAATAGAAAGGACCTGGGGGTTCTGGTGAACAAGCTGTCCCTGAGCCAGCAGTGTGCCCTGGGGGCCAAGAAAGCCAATGGTATCCTGGGGTGCACTGGGAAGAGCATTGCCAGCAGGTCAAGGGAGGTGAGCCTGCCCCTCTACTCAGCCCTGGTGAGGCCACAGTTGGAGCTGCTGTGTCCAGTTCTGGATTCCTCAGCACAAGAGAGACATGGAACTCTTTTAGCAGGTTCACTGGAGGGCAACAAAGATTAGGGGACTGAAGCATCTCTCTTACAAGGACAGGCTGAAGGAGTGGGGCCTGTTTAGCCTTGCAACAGGACAAGAGGCAATAGGAAGAAACTGATGCACAGGAAGTTCCACCTGAATCTTAGGAAGAATTCCTTTAGTGTCAGAGTGGTTGTGCATGGGATTGCACAGAGAAGTTGTGAAGTCTCCCTCACTGGAGATATTCAAGAACTGGACAACCCTGCTTGAGCAGGAAGGTTGGACCAGATGACCCAATATGATCCCTTCCAATCTGACTCATTCCATGATTCTGTAAGTCTGTGAAATTAACTTCATGCCAAGGTGTCCTTTGTCTTTGTTGGTCTCATTGACTAAATGAGAGTCTGAAGAGTCCACTCCATGCAGAAAATTTCAGTGTTCCACTCTATAGACCCTGTTTGCTGTCATGGAGAGAAAGAGATACAGTTGGGTGCAATTTATTTCATCCTGTTCCAACGTCTAAGATATATCAGATGAATCATGTTCTATAATTGACTAATCCAGGAGTAAAGCTGTGCTTTTGGCTTGCATAACAATAGGGGAGGTTTAAAAGTTAGAGCTTGGGCCATTGCAAGGATAGAAGAGTTCTCAGAGCGTGCCCTGATCTTTTGAAGGCTGTTTTCCTAAGGAAATAGGGCTTATGCAATTTCATTAAATGTCAATTCCAATAAAGTTTGAATACTAGACAGTTTCAACAAAATTGTAGAAAATACAGACCTCGGAGACATTAATCTGTTACAGGTTTCCTTTTGAGGTGGCTCAGTAAAGGAATAAAGGAATGAAGAATGAGATTAAAACCCCACTGATAAAGGAAGGCTGAAGAGTGAACTCTTAGCAGACATAGCAGACATCAGAAAATCCTCCCTGGAGAAAACCACAGGCAAACAGACTTTCCATAAGGTCCTTTTCTCAGATGGGCTGAATCACTGCTGTAACCTATCTTACATCAGCTGGAAACTGTCAGATAATGTATCTGCCTTGGAAAAAATAAAATGCCCTGGTCTCATGCAATGTCAGAAAGAAAACAGTCAAACAGCAACTCAAGTGTCACTTGAGGATAGCCTGTGTTTGACTGACATCAGTGAAAGCTTGACTCTGAACTCAGTAAACCCTGATTTCACACCTTGAGGCCTTGTTTTAGACAAGAAAGTTACAGGTAGGGCACCACCAAAATATTTAGTAGCTTATCCAAACCACTGAGAATGGATGGTCAGGATGACTGACCATCTCTGACATCATATTGTAGATGTCTGTTCTGCAGCCTACTAGGGCGTACTGAGAACATGCAGTCTGTGATAAATGTAGGCTGTTACTCAAGTGTTGTCTTCATTTTAATGCTGGAGAGATGCCATGGGATTTCCCATTTTAAATGTTGTCACCTGCTTTTGCAGGACTCCACTGTTTCCCATGTATATTTTTCATTTCTATGTGGAATAGGAAAAGGTAGAGGATGTTGGCCATGCTGATTTTGCTTTCCTGAGAAAAAGGCAGCTGGGCCTAAGCCACAAAGGGAGTGTATTTCACTGCTTGTTGCCAAACTGGGTGTGATAGTCCTAAAAAGCACATTTAATTAAAAACTTAGAGAACTTCACTTCTTTTTCTCCGCAAACTGTCATGTAGCTCAGAGGTCTAGGATTTTGTCAAAGCTATAAAACTAGAAAGTGAATTTCAAAATTTCCCCTCAAATTCCTTCACATTTCCAAGCTTGTTATCCTTCCGTAATTCCCCTCTTCCCAGGCACGGTCAGTGAGATCCACAGACTTTGTCCCTAGGCTCAGCAATGCCCTGAGCTGATGAGCTACCGCTGGAGCAGAGCCACATCCAGGGCTGCTGTTTGTTTCCTGATTTTTCTCCTTGCTCAAAGACACCTCTGCAGTTCATCACCTGTTGTGTAGGGCTCTTTGCCTCCCAGAGCCTTGGGGCTGACACATGGGTAACACCAAAGCCCTGGGTAGAACAAAAGATCTGCAGAGAGAGGGTTCTTCTCCATCATCTTCCTCTCTGTGAAACAAGCTGTGGGACTGGAAGAATATGCCCTTGAGGGGAGTGCAGCCTGGTTCACAATCTGGCATGTATGATTTCTAACCTACTTTTTTCTCATGCACCTGGTCTTGTGGTTTCTCAGCTCACATTTTTTAATCACTGCATGACAGGAGAATTTGGGGCAATTATCACAGAATAACATTCATTGCATGCCTGCTGCCGTGTGGATGGCTCTGCTGGCCTTCCTGTGGTCGACAGAAATGTTGGCAAACATGGAATTTCTCCCTGATCAAAGCCAGAAAGTGCAGGCAAACAATGAAATCCATACCTCTGGTTCAGTTTCATTAACAAATACAGCTAGTGACTCTTGGCCAGTTCCTGAATTCTTTAATGGGATTATTATTCATTCATGCTGGCCTTGGTGAAATTTAGGAAACAAGTATTAATCTTAGATTGCAATGAGAACTGTAATAACAAGAAAGCTTGTTATTACAAGGCACACAGGCCACACAGAAAGAATATCCAGCTCTGGCCCTCCCAAAATAAATCAGACCTAACTCCTCCCAGAGTGAGGCAGGAGTACATCCCTACTGTGGACTGTACCTTCCAAGAAATAATAAACCTCTATACAAACATCCATGCAAAACATTTTTAACTCTTCCTTGACCAAAACTCTGTCTGTCTCCAGTAAACAATGAAAGGAGCACAGTTAAGACCAGGATTCATCCTGCTTAGCTTTAGGCTTTAAAGACACTGAAGTTAGGTTGTTTTCACCCTAAGCTCCTGCTTTCCACAGCGGAGGCAGCATCTCTAGAAAGCATTTTATCCCGCTCAGGAGAGGAGTTGCCATTTGGAAGTTCCTATCTCCATCCATCCATTGTAACGGAAACCAAAGAGGGAACCTCACTTTAGATGTTTAAAATTCTAGGAATGGGGAGTCCACAACTTCCCTGGGCAACATGTTCCAGTGCTTCACCATCTCCACAGGGAAGAATTTCTTTGCTGTGTCTAATGTTAATCTGGTCCTTCTTAATTTAATGCCATTCCCCCTTGTCCTATCACTACATGCCCTTCTAAAAAGTCCTTCTCCAGCTTTCTTGTAGATCTTTCATCTTGCCTTACATAACACATGCCCATAGGCAAGAACATAGGACAACATTTGTACAGGTTTAGAAAGGCGTGAATTCACTAGGAATTGTTGAGATTATTCATGCTGGTCTTTCTTCTTCTTTGTCATTATGTCTGAGATTTGGCACTGCAGAGCAACTCCTTGCAAGAAGAGTCACAGACATGGAGTACACTTTATCCTGCGACTCAGCTGGGCCTTCATCTGATGCCAGGCACGCTGATGCAGAACAGCAGCATTGCCCAAGATACTCTTAAACAGAGCCTGTCTTTCCTTCCCTTCATTAGCAAGAAATTTCCCCTCTCACTATCAGACCATGCAAAATTCTGGCCGAGGTACTGAATACCAGGCTGAGTGGATTGCAAATTCAGTTCTGTGGCTGATCTGTGGGGAAATACCATTTGTTGTCAGCACAGAAAAGAATAAAGACAAAGCCCATGTTAGAGAAGGCTGGTTCCTGCACCATCAGGGGCAGAAGGTGCCTACCAGAGGAGGCAAGATCCTCAGTGTGTCCTGAAACAATTGGTGAATGGAGCCACAATGGGCCATCAAACTGTGTGGCTTTACCCAGAACACAATCTCATCTCTTCTTTCATTATTTGTGCTAAGTACATCTCTAAATTTTGAGTTAAGCAGTTGTTGCCATAGCAATGGCCATTTACAGTGAGAGAATGCAGTGAATGTGTTGGGGGAGTGAGGCTCTGGCTCTTCACATAAAAATATATGTCTGCATGTACATACACTGTTATGGAGCTATATAAAAGGAGCCAAGCAAACACCAGATCTGAGGGGTGGACAGGTAGTATGGAATAAGGAGAAGCTTGCTGCAGACTGCAGTTGTTTTTTCCGGGATACACCTGCAAAGATCTGAGTTCTTAACAGGAATGAGTTTGAGTGGTAACTGACTTACATTTCCTTTCATAGCAATAGAAGTCACTCCCTTGGTCAGGACAAGGCATGTTTGTTACTGCCTTCGTGAGATAAATCTTTGCAGAAACAGGAAAAATTTTCTTTCTCTGGTTTATTTTTATTAAAAATAACCCTTGCTGCTAGCTCTTTAACAGAAAATGCTTTTCAGCAGTCTACTCCCACTGTTTATACAAGTTTATTTGCCAGGGCACAGGCTGACAAAAAGTCAATAAATAATGCAGGCATTGTATTACCTCACTTCAGGTCCACTTCTAATATTTTTTTGCACTCCTAGCAATAGCATTTCTAGTGGTTACAGCCAGACAGATTCAGAACTTCTGAGGGTTATTCCTTCACTCTATGCCACCACTCTGTGGGGTGAGAAAACTTTACAAGCTTAAATACCTGCAGGTAGGGCAAGATCCTGCCCACATCCCTGAGCCTGTTTCCCCGAGGACTTTGGCAGAGGTTAGTCTTCCTCTGACTAAATTTGGCTTATAAGTGGAGTTAGGTGTCACCTTGATCAGTAAGTGCAGGCAGTGCCTGAAGTTAAATGTTTTGGGAATTCTCAGCCTGAGAGCAAGATTTAGATCCCCATAGCACTAACTGATGCAGAAGAGCAGAAAGTTTGCATCACTGGTTGGCACCTGAATTCTGTCAAAGTCCCACATTGGACTGGTTGTTAATGGCCATTTTGAAGTCATAAATTCATAGCAGGTCATCCAAGTGTGAAAAATGTAGCCATAAACCCCCGCACTATACCTTGTCCCTCCGTGAACCCAGAGAGGGTCACGGATCAGAATCAAACATTTCTGGGTTCCTGTAAGAGTACACCATTTAAGGTTTGAATTTGGGGCCCAAAAGAGAGACATAAAAATGTGAATATTTTTGAAGTGTATCTCTTTATTTGCTTGTTTCTCAGTAAATAGAAAGCACCGGCTCTTTCCCTTACCATTGACATTACGTGCATCTAAGGGCACGCCTGGTGCATGGCAGGTCTGAGCAACTGAGGATGTTGTTTCCATCACACTTCCAGTGGTACTTTCTGGCAGAGGTAAGGCAGTTCTCGTACCTTTCTTTGCCAAATGGAAAAGAAAAATGCAAAGAGGATCCATCAGTGAGCAAACTCCATAGGTTTCAGTAATTTGCTGATTTACAACAGCTGCAGATCAAGTTCTGTAAATTTTTAGAACACTCCAATTCACATAAATAGCTGAGGAAAGCTTTTGTTTCCAGTAAACTTCTGTGACTTTTGTGATTAAAACTATAAAGGTAGAAAGCACAATTCACAATCAATTATGTTTTATTAATGTTTTTTTAATACACGCCACAGCCCAATAATCATGAAGCTGTTCAACAATGTTGTTCTAAAATCAGCTAATAGCAGGATGTAATTTGTGGCCGTCTCTCCTCACTTACAAAACACTTGCTCTGTTAATTGTGATTTCACACTCCGCTGAATGCTGTAGCCTGGAGGTAACATTCATGTGATGGAAGAGTCACCAGTCTGGGCTCTGGTGGAGGGGAGGGGAGAGGAAGGGATCATTTCAACAGAGGCTACTGTTGTTAAATATTTAATCCTTTTATGTTAAAAAAAAAAATGATAAAAACAGCTAAGCAGTAAAAAGCTACAATACATTGCTAAACAATTCTTTCCTTAAAAACCTGAACACTCTTTCCATGTTTTGATCCCTTGCTGTTGCTTTGTGTTATTACCAAGAACACAACAAAACTGGTGGCCAGTAGGTGAGACCCTGTCTGTGCAATCAGGCACCTACCTTGACCTCATATTATAGATGCTTGGTGAACCAGTATCCCTAAAGCAATTGCCTACATTTCATTAGAAATATTTTTATGCCTTTGGGGGTCCCAGAGACACCTGGTGTATTTCTTAAACCAGAACAGGCAGGAGATTCTCCTGGGGGAGGTCAAAGGTGGCTAAAATGTTGCCATATGTTGGTGTGTAAATTAGGCAGATCAAACCTCATCAGTGAACGGCCAATGGTGATGAGCCGAGAGTTCAGCCCTGCACAGCCACGGGCAAAGCAACAGCTCCTGCTCTGAAGTGCTTGCTTTGCATATGTCAGAGGGAGAAATATTGCCTTGACTGACAAATGAGAAGAGCCATCTTAGCTTGGGAGATTTCCCACTGAGTGTTAGGC